>NW_026993506.1:0-12636 GCF_028769735.1 Zonotrichia leucophrys gambelii
TTAAAACAAACAATGACCCTTGCGACAAAAAATCTTCCCTTTTTGGGGAAGGTTTTTTTTCCCCTCCTCCCTTACCTTGGGGGGCCCCCTTTTTACAAATCATATGTACTCATTTTGCGAACTGTGATTGCTTCGCATTTCAGCGTGATAACCCTTGCCTGATTTCATCGGGCTATCTTTTGTGCATGCTGAACAACTTTTTGATTTGTTTCCCTTTTTCCCTTTTTTTTTTCCTTTTTGGGGGGGCCAAAAGCCAGAGAGCATTTGATCTCAATCTCTTTGTCATTCGGGGTGTTTTTTTAAAACAAAAGACTTTCAGATACAAAAACTATCCCATTTTTTTTTTTTTTAAAAAAACCCAGTAAAAAACAGAAAATGAAGCACTAAAATTTTTTTTATTATCTGAGTGCTTTTTCTGGCAACCTCCCCCAATGAACCCCTCCCAAAAAGGGGGGAAAATTTTGGAAACCCCCGTTTGCTCGGGGCATTTTTTATTTTTTTATTTCTTTTGCCCTTTTCCCGCCCCCATTCAAACCTTTTTACAGACCTTTACAGTAGTTAGTTTTCCCCCCATAACACAGCTCCGGGGTGGCGGGGAATCAGATGTAAATTTTCCCACACAACCAAAATTTCTAGACCCTTAAATTTTGAATCCGTTTTACCAGAAACCCTTTAATTTACCTCGGGGCGGTCCCCCGGGGCACTTTTTTTAAAACAAAAACAATACCCGTGTTTTTTCCAAAAAAACCCCGCACTGCAAAATCCCCATCCAGCTTTGCCCACGGGCCCTTTTTCCCGGGGTTCCCGGGGGAAGACAGGGGGCCAACTGTCCCTGTGCCCAGGGGGCCAGCCATGTCACCTCACACGGCCCCTACCCCTCTTGAAGTACCAAAGGCTCCCCAAAAATTTCTCACAAAGGGGGGGTTTTCTGTTTGTTACAAAAATTTTTTAAATCCCACAGAAAAATTTTTTCCAAAAGGGACTTTTGCAACCAACGAATTTTAAACTAAAAAGGGTCTCATTAACAAATTTCCCATCCATTTCCCCCTTTTCCCTATAAAAAAACCCTTTTTTTCCCAAAAAAACAGCTTTTCTAGTTCTTTCTTGCACAACTAATTAACACGTGTCTACTTCCCACTTTTTTTGGGCGCTTTTTCAAAAGGGGCTGGGGGGGTCACCCCAAAAACCCCCGAAAAACCCGGGGGGGGAACACAGACACAGGGCACTCCCCCCCCCCCCCCCCCCCCCTTATCTAAAATTTCCCACTAGACCCCTGGTTTTTAAATTTTGCTGTGGGGGGAAAAATTTTTGGGAATCCTTTAACTCACTTTAGGGGTTTTTAAAACAAAATCACCTTACAAAACTTCCAAGTAAAATATTTACTCTTTTTTGCAAAAAAATCTTAAAATCTTACAAACCCACTAACGGGTTGAGAAAAAAAATTACCACAATGCGGGGCGGAGAAAAATCCCCAAAAAAAATTCACGGGGAAAGGGATATTTCCAAAGTGTCATTTTTTCAACCACACCGCACACCCATAATTCGGCTTTAAAAAAATCAATTTTTTTTTGGCACAAAAAAATAACACACACGGGTTAAAAGATAAACCCCCAAAAACCACCAAGGAAAGGGAAACCCCCCTTTTGACCCTCTTTACCACTTTTAAAAAATTCCCCCAAAAAATTCACAAATCATACATTCAAACACGAAAAATACCATCACTACATTCCCCCCCCCCCTTTTTCCCCCCGGGCACTTCTCTCCCGGGCCCCCGCAGCCGCGCAGCCGGGCCTTTTCCCCTCACTGGGGCGCTTAAAAAACACGGGAGTACTGCCCCCCCCCCCCGCACTGTAGGGCACTGTGTTTTTTACTCCTTTTATACACCGAAACCCCATATCACCTGCAAAAAACCACAAACAAGTGCACGGCCACACACATTAACCATACGCAACACAGTGCCACACCCCCACAAAAGGCACAAACAAAAGGGAAACATCCCAAAATTTAGCTCTCCCCTTTCAAACGGAATTCTAAAACCGCAAAAACCCGGGTTTCACCCGGTTTTTCTCCCCGGGGCCCCTGGCAGTCCTGCTCTATCAGGCGACGGGGCGACAACCCCGTTCTAATCCCCGCCCCCTCTATCAGCTCAGCTATTTCCCCCCCCCCAGCCGCGGGGCATCCTGCTCTACAGGCAGGGGAACCCCCCCTCTCTAATACAGCCGCTCTATCGGCTGACCCCCCGACCCCTCTGGGTGTTAATTCCCTTGTTCTTTCCTTTTTTTCCCCCCCGGGGGCCCCCATACATACCTATTCCCCCCTCCGCAGGCCAGCGGGTCGTTGCTGTCCTGGGGGTGGAAATTTTGGGGAGGGCGGGCCCCACCGGGGAAAAAAAACCGGGGGGGCGGCCTTGGGGGCCGTCAAATCCCCCCCCCCCCCCCGGGGGGCCCCGGAACCCCTTTTTTTCCCCAAAAGTTTGCGGGGAAAAAAAAACCCCCCCCTTAAAGGTAAACCCCCCTTTACTTTTTTAAAAAGGCCCGCGGCGCCCAAGCCCCCCCCAAAAGGGCATGCGACCCCGGGAAGATTTCAGACCTCCTTTTTACCCCCCTTTCCCAAAATGCAAAAAACTTTCAGTTTCCACAATAATTTCATACATATTCATCTTGCATGACACTTGCACAAAATTTTTTTCTTTATGGGGGGAATTCCAGGTCGGGGCAGATTGCCCCCCGTGGTTTTTCTGTTTTTTTTTCCCTCCCGTCTCCTGCGTCTCTGGAACCGGCCTCTCCTTCACTTTAGCTCCCAACCCTTTACCTCTCCAAACATTTACCTTAAAATTTTTGGGGGGGGTATTCTGTCTTAATTTGTTTTTTTGGGCCCGGGAAAAGGGCGGGGGTTTTTTGTTTGGGGGCCTGTGGCGGGGGTGGGGCCCCCTGGGGCCCTAAAAAAACCCCGATACCCGGGTGGTTCCCCGAGAAAAGGGCCAGTGCCCGTCGGGCTGGTTTTTAAGTCCGGGGGTGGCCTCCCAATCTTCCAGCCAGAAGGGGGGGGGGGTTTTGTTTTGTTTGCAAGGGAAAAGGGGGGGGTGGGGTTTTTGTTCGAGGGCCTGTGGCTGGGAGTAGCCCCCCCTGGCTTTAAAATCCCGGGTACCAGGATGGTTTCCCCGATGAAAGGTTTTGGGGGCCCGTGGGCCCAGTCGGGTTGGGTTTTATATGGGGGAAAAAGGGGTCCCGCAATCTGCCCGCCAATGACGGGGGCGTTCAGTTTTTACTTCCCCAAAAAAAGGGGCCCTAGTTTGTGTTTTTGGGGGGGCCTGGGGCCCGGGGGGTGGGGGGGGGTTTGGGTCCTGGGAAAAACCAGGGTACCCCCGGAAAAATTCCCAAGAAAGGTGGCACCAGTGCCAATCGGGGTGGTTTGATAAGGGGGAAATTTTTCCTTCAAATGGGCCCGCCCGAGAGGGCAGGTGAGGTTTTAATTCCAGGGAAAAGGGGGCCCCCGAAAATTTTTTTTGGGGGCCTGGGGGCTGGGAGTGGCCGGCTGGCTCCTAAAATCCACGTACGCAGGGTGGTTCCCAGATGAAAGGTGGGGACCAGTCCCCCCGGGGGGGGGTTTTAACAATGGCTCCTCAAACTGCCACCAGAAGCGGGGTGAGATGTTTTGTTTTGGCCCGGGGGAAAAGGGGGGCCGGGGATTTGGTTCGGGGGGGGGCCCCCGGCTGGGAGGGGGCCGGGTGGCCCCGAAAATCCACGATACGCAGGGTGGGGCCCCGTTAAAGGTGGCCCCATCCAAAACGGGCTGGGGGGTTTTTTTTGAGGCAAAAGGGCCCTTTCAATCGCCCGCCAGAAGCGGGGTGGAAAAAGTTTTTGTTTCCAAAGGGGGAAAGGGGGCCCGGGGTTTTTGCGGGGGGGCCGTGGCTGGGAGTGGCCGGGGGTGGCTCCTGAAAATCCAGATAGCAGGATGGGGTTTTTCCCAGATGGGAAAAGGGGGCCCAGTGCTGAGGGCAGGGTGGATTGATAGGGAAGCGGTCCTGCAACGCCAGCCAGAAAAGGAAAGGTCATTTTTTTTCCAGGGGGGGGCCGTTATTTTTTTTGGGGGCCTTTGGGGGTTGGAGCTTCCGGTGGCTCCTAAAATCCATGATACCAGGATGGTTCCCCGATGAAAGGGGCACCCCCGGGCCCAAGGGCGGGGTGGTTTGATATGGCAATTTTCCCGCAATGTGCCCCCCAGAAGCGGGGCGGGTGAATTTTTTTTTTTCCAGGGGGGAAAAAGGGGCCCTGGTTTTTTTTGGGGGGGGGCCGTGGCTGGGAGGGCCGGGGGGGGTCCTGAAAATCCACGTACGCAGATGGTTCCCGATGAAAATGGCACCAGTGCCGGAGTCGGGCTGGTTTGATATGGGGAATGGTCCTGGGAATCGCCACCAGAAGCGGGGGGGTAGTTTTTTTTGCCAGGGGGAAAAAGGGGTGGTTTGTTTTGGGGGGCCTTTGGGGGGGGGGGTGGCCCCCTGGCCCTAAAATCCCCGATTTTTCAGGTGGTTCCCAGTGAAAGGGGCACCAAAAACCGAGTTTGGGGGGGGGGTTGATAGAGGCAGTTCTCCCCCAATCTGCCAGCCAGATGGGCCCACAGGGCAGTTTTACTTCCAGGGAAAAGGGGCCCTGGTTTGTGTTGGGGGCCCGGGGGGTGGGAGTGGCGGTGGGGGCCCGAAATCCACATACGCAGGATGGTTCCGTTGGCACCAGTCCAAGAGGGAGGGGGGGGAATTCCAAAATGGGGCGAAATTCCCCAGATAAAGGGGGGTCATTTTAAAATTCCGGGAAAAAGGGGGTTTTTAAAATTTTTTTGGGGGAATTTTTGGGCGGGGGGCCGGCTGGTCCTGAAAACCACAACGCTGGTCTCCCAGACCAAAGGAGGCACATGCCCCCAATTTGGCTGGATATAAAGAAAGTGGGGCCCCCGCAAAATGCCAGCCAAAGCGGGTGGTTTTAAAAATTTTTTTGCCCGGGAAAAAAGGGGGTGGTTTTTTGTTTGGGGGCCGGGGGGTGGGATGGCCGCCTGGCTTTTGAAAATCCACGATCGCAGGAAGGTCCCAGATTTAAAAAAAGGGAGGGTTTCCCAGTCGGGGGGGGTTTTTTTTTGTACCCAGTGGCTCCTGCAATCTTTCCCCCCCCAAAAGGGGGGGGGGTTAGTTTTTTTTTTTGCAAGGAAAAGGGGGGGTTTTTCTTTCAGGGGGCCCCCGGCGGGGGGGGGGGGCCCCTGCCCTAAAATCCACGAACGCAGGATGGTTCCCAGAAAAAGGGGGACAAGACCGAGTCAGGCTGGTTTGTAAGGGGGGAATGGCCCCCTCAACTGCCCCCAGAAGGGGCGGGGGGGGTTTGTTTGCCCCCGGGAAAAAGGGGCCCGGGGTTTTTTTTCCGGGGGCCCCCCGGGGGGGAGTGGCCGGGTGGCTCCCCGAAAAAACCACGAACGCAGGGGTGGTTCCCAGAAAAAAGGGGCCCAGTGCCGAGTTTGGGGGGGGGTTTTATTGGGGGGAAATGGCTCCCCCCCAAACTGCCAGCCAATGACGGGCGTTTGTTTTTCTTCCCCCCGGGAAAAAGGGGCCCCCGTTTTTTGTTTTTGGGGGCCCCCGGGTGGGGTGGCGGTGGGGGCCCCGGGAAAAAAAACCCAAAAGCAGGATGGGCCCAGATGAAAAATTTCACCGGTGCAAATCGGGGGTTTGGTAGAGGGGGGTGGCCGCAATGTGCCCCGCCCGATGATGGGGGGTCAGTTTTTTTAAATTTCCCGGGAAAAAGGGGGGGTAGTATTTTTTGGGGACCTGTGGGTGGGAGGGCCGCCTGGCCCCGAAAATCCCCCCATACACAGGTGGTTCCCAATGAAAAGGGGGGACCCCCGTCAGTCAGGGGGGTTTGAAAGGGCAATGGCCCCTCAACCCGCCAGCCAGAAGCGGGGTGGGTATGTTTTTTTGGGGAAACCTTTTTTTTTTCGGGGGCCGTGGTGGGAGTGGCCGGCTGGGTTTCCCGAAAATCCCAAACGGATGGTTCCCGATGAAAGGGGGCCCCAGTGTCGAGTCGGGGGTGGTTTTTATAGGCAAATTTTGGGGGTGCAATCTTCAGCCAGAAGCGCGTGGGTTAGATTTTTTTTGCAAGGAAAAGGGGCCGTGGTTTTTTTTTTCGGGGGGGCCCCCGCCTGGGATGGCCGCCTGGCACGCAAAAAACCACAATACGCAGGTGGTTCCCAGATAAAGGTGGCGCCCTGCCAAGGGGGGGGGGGGGGGGGGGGGGGGGGGGGGGGTTTTAGGGCAAGTGGCCCGCAATCTGCCGCCAGAAGCGGGGTGGTTTTAATTTTTTTTTCCAGGGGAAAAAAGGGGGGGGTTTGTGTTTGGGGGGGCCCCCGGCTGGGGGGGGCCCCGGGGGCCCCCCGAAAACCACGAAAAGGGAGTTTTCCCCAGGGTGGGGGCCCCTCCGGGGTTTTTCCCGGGTTTATAAGGGGAAAGGCCCGCAATCCCCGCCAAACGGGCAGGTCAGGGTTTTTAAAATTTTTGGGAAAAGGGCCCAGATTTGTTTGGGGGGCCCCCGGCGGGGGTGGGGGTTTTGGGTCCTGAAAAACCATGATACGCAGGGGGGGTTTCCCCAAAAAAAAATGGCCCAGGCCAAACGGGCCCGGTTTTTATAAAAGGCCCCAAAAAGGGGGGCCCGCAAACTGCCTCCCAGAAGTAGCGGGTGAGTTTTCTTTGCCAGGGAAAAGGGCCGTGGGGTTTTTTTTCGGGGCCCGTGCTGGATGGCCCCGGGGGGGGCCCCGAAAATCCACGATACCAGGATTTTTCATAAAAAAAAAGGGGGGGACCCCGAGCCAAGCGGGGGGGTTGATAGCCAAGTGGCTCCCCCAATCTGCCACCAGAACGTGGTGGGTAAGTTTTGTTTGCTAGAGAAAAGGGGGCCCTGGTTGTGTTCGGGGGGGGGGGGCTGGGGGGGGCCCTCTGGGTCCTGAAAATCCACATACCCCGGAGGTGCCCAATGAAAGGTGGCCCAGGCCCGGTCGGGTTTTTTGATATGGGGGAAAGGGGGGCCCCCCCCAAAAAGCCGCCAAACTGGGCGGGGAGTTTTTTTTTTCCGAAAAAGGGGGGGGTTTGTGTTCGGGAAACCTGTGGCTGGGAGTGGCCGGGGGGGTCCTGAAAAAACCCCGTACGCAGGGGCTCCACGATGAAAATTTTGGGGGCCCTGCCGAGTCGGCTGGGTTGAAAAGGGGGGGGCCCCCGCAATCTGCCCCAGAAAAATTTTGGGGGGTCAGTTTTAATTCTAGGGGGAAATGGGGCCCTCATTTTGTTTGGGGCCGTGGCTGGGAGGGGGCCCGGCCCTTTAAAAACCATGATACCAGGTGGTTCCCAGATGAAAGGTGGCACCCCCACAACGGGCTGGGGGTTTTAAAAGGGGAAGGCCCTGCAAACTGCCAGCCAGAAGCCGGGTGGGTGAGTTTTTTTTGCCAGGGGAAAAAGGGGGCCTGGTTTGTGTTCGGGCGGGGCCCTTTTGGTAGGGCCGGGGGGGCTCCCGAAATCCACGATACCAGGATGGTTTTCCCCCAAAAAAGGGGGCCCATACCATCGGCTGGGGTTTTAAGGGCAATTGGCCCTGCAAAAAAAGCCAACCCGTTTACGGACAGGTCAGTTTTACTTTTCCCGGGGAAAAGGGGCCGGTTTGGTTTGGGGGCCGTGGCTGGGGTGCCCCGGGGGGGTCCGAAAATCCACGATACGCAGGGGGTTTTCCCCCCTGAAAGGTGGCACCCCCGCCGAGTCGGGGGGGATTTATAGAGGCAAGTCGCTCCGCAATCTTCCAGCCAGAAAAAAGGGGGGGGGTTTGTTTTTGTTTGCCGGGAAAAGGGGTGGATTTGTTCCCGGGGGCCCGTGGGCGCAGTGGCCGGGGGGGTCCTGAAAAACCCCCCATACGCAATGGTTCCCCCAAAGGGGAAAAGGGGGGACCAGTGCCGGCGGGGGGGGTTTTTTATTGGGAAGTGGCCCTGCAAACTGCCACCCCAAACGGGGCGGGGTTTTGTTTGCCAGGAAAGGGCCGCGGTTTGTGTTCGGGGGGGGTGTGGGGGGGGGTGGTGGCCCGGCCCTGAAAATCCCGATACGCGGAAAAGTTCCCAATAAAGGTGGCACCAGGCCGGCGGGCAGGATTAAGAGGGAATGGCTCCTGCAATCGCCCGCGAATGGATGGGGGGGGGGCAGTTTTTTAAATTTCCCGGGGGGAAAAGGGGGCCTGGGTTTTTTTTTCGGGGGGCCTTTTTGGGGGGGGGGTGGCCCCGGGGGGCTCCCGAAAAAACCACATATGCAGGAAGGTTCCCCCCCTGAAAGGGGGGACCGTGCCATTTTTGGGGGTGGATTGATAGAGGCAAATGGCTTTCCCGCAATCTGCCGCCAGATGACGGTAGGCGTTTTTTCTTCCAGGGGGAAAAAGGGGAGTTTGTTTCGGGGGGGGTGTGGCTGGAGTGGGGGCCCGGGGGGGCCCCCGAAAATCCACGATACGCGATGGTTCCCAGAGAAAGGTTTGGGGGCCCGGCCAAGGGTTTGGGTGGTTTAAGACCCGTGTTTCCGGCAATCTCCCCCCCGAAGAGGGGGGTCAGTTTTAATTCCAGGGAAAGGGGCCCCCGTATTTTTCCCGGGGACCTGTGGCTGGGGTCCCCCGGGTGGCTCCTGAAAAACCACAATACGCAGGATGGTTTCCCCCAAAAAAACTGGGACCAGGGGTCGAGTGGGCTGGTTTGATAAATCAAGTGGACCTCAATTTTCCCCCCAAAGCGGGGGGGGGTTTTTTTTTTTTCAAAAAAAAAGGGCCGTGGGTTTTTTTTCGGGGGCCTTTGGGGGGAGTGGCTGGGGTGGGTCCCCCCAAAAAACCCATACGAGGGGGCCCAGTAAAGTGGCACCATGCCGATCAGGCTTTTTGATATGGGGGAAATGGGTTCTGCAATCTGCCAGCCAAAGCGGGGGGTGAGTTTGGTTTTCTAGGGGGAAAAAGGGCCCTGGTTTTTGTTTTTGGGCCTGGGTGGGAGGGGGGCCCTGGCTCCTGAAAATCCACGTACGCAGGGGGGGTTTTTCCCGATGAAAGGTGGCCCAGTTTCCCAGTCGGTGGATTTATAGAGGCAAGTGGTTTCCCGCAAACTGCCAGCCAGATGAAAGGGCAGGTCAATTTTAATTCCCCCGGGAAAAAGGGGCCCGGGGTTTTTCCCGGGGGCCCCCGGGTGGGAGTGGCCGCGGCTCCTGAAAACCCCGATAGCAGGATGTTTTTCCCCCCTAAAGTGGCACCCTGCCGATCAGGCTGGTTTTTTTTTGGTTAATGGCTACGCAATCTGCCAGCCAAAAGCCGGGGGGTGGTTTTGTTTTCTAGGGGGAAAAAGGGGCCCTGGGGTTTTTTTTTGAGGGGCCCGTGGCTGGGGGTGGCCGGCGCTCCCCCCAAAAAAAACCCATACGCACGATGGTTCCCAATGAAAGGGGGACCCGTCCGAGTCGGGCTGGTTTTAAAAAAGGGGGGAAATGGCTCCTGCAATTGCCAGCCGAAAAGGCAGGTTTAATTTTAATTTTCCCGGAAAAGGGGGGCCCCCGTGTTTTTTCGGGACCTGTGGGGGGGGGGTGGCCCCGGGGGCTCCTGAAAAAACCCCAATACAAGGATGTTCCGAGAAAGGTGGCACCCCGGCCGAGTCGGGGGGGGTTTTAAGGGGAAGTGGCTCCTGCAAACCCCGCCCGAAGCGGGCGGTGAGTTTTGTTGCCCGGGAAAAAGGGCCCGGGGGTTTTTTTTTGGGGGCCTGGGTGGGAGTGGCCCCGGTGGGGGCCCGAAAATCCCGAACGCAGGGGGGGGGGGCCCGATAAAGGTGGCCCCGGGCCCCAAAAAGGGGGGGGTTTGATGAGGCAAGTGTCTCCTGCAAACGGGCCCGCCCCCTGTGGGCTGGTCAGTTTTAATTCCAGGGGAAAAAGGGGGGGGAAATTTTTCTGGGGACCGTGGGGGGGTGTCCCTATGGCTCCTGAAAATCCAGTTTCCCAGGATGGTTCCCAGATAAAAAGGGGCACCAGTGCCAAGTCGGGGTGGTTGATTTACCAAGGGGTCCTGCAATCTTTCCAGCCGGGGCGGGGGGGTTTAAGGGTTTTTTTTTCCCCGGGGAAAAAACCCCCGGGGTTTTTGTGGGGGGCCGTGGCTGGGAGTGGGCCGGGGGCTCCGGGAAAAACCCGATACGCGGAAAGGGTTCCCAATGAAAGGGGGCCCAGGCCAAGTTTTGGGGTGGTTTAAGAGCCAAAAAATTTCCGGCAATTGCCAGCCCCGAAAATGGGAGGGCAGTTTTAATTCCGGGAAAAAGGGGGGGTAGTATTTGTCTGGGGCCGTGGGCTGGGGGGGCCCGGGGTCCTGAAAACCAAATTAAAGAGGGTGGTTTCCCAGATGAAAGCTGGGACCAGTTTCGAGTGGGGGTGGTTTGATAGGTACGGGGGCACCTGCAATCCCTTCCCCCCCCAAACGGGGGGGGGTTTGTTTTTGTTTTTTAAAGGCAAAAGGGGGCCCTGGTTTTTGTTCGGGGCCTGTGGCTGGGAGTGGCGGGGGGGGTCCTGAAAAACCACGAACAGATGGTTTTTCCCCGTGAAAGGGGGGCACCAGTTTCCGATCAGGCGGTTTGATATGGGGAAATGGGGGCTGCAATCTGCCAGCCAGAAAAAGGGGGGGGTGAGTTTTTTTTGCTAGGGAAAAGGGCCATGGGGTTTTTTTTTGAGGGGGGGGGGGGGGGGGGCCCCCGGTGGGGTGGCCGGCTGGGTCCTGAAAATCCACGTACGCAGGATGGTTCCCCGATGAAAGGGGGCACCATGCCAGTCGGGGGGATTGATAGAGGCAAGTCTCCCCCCAAAAAAGCCCGGCCCCAAGTGGGGGTCAATTTTAATTCCAGGGGAAAAGGGGGCCAGTGTTTTTTCGGGGACCGTGGCGGGGGGGGCCGGCTGGCTCCCGAAAAAAAACCGGGTAGGGGCCCCCGGGGTGGGTTTCCCCCAAAAAAAAAGGGGCACCAGTGCCGAGTCGGGGTTTGATATGGTTTTAAAAAGGACGCAATCGCCAGCCGAACGGGGCGGGTGATTTTGTTTGCTGGGAAAAGGGGCCCCCTTTTTTTTCAAAGGGGCCCTTTTGGGAGTGGCCCCGGGTGCCCCTAAAAACCACGATCGCACGATGGTTCCCAAAGAAAGGGGGCCCCGTCCCAGTGGGGGGATTATAGAGGAAGTGGCTCCTGCAATCTCCCGCCAGATGATGGGCCCCCTCAATTTTAAAATTTCCCGGGGGAAAAGGGGGCCCCCAGTGGTTTGTTCGGGGACCCCCCGGCTGGGAAATGGCCGGCTGGCCCCCTGAAAAACCACAATACACGGATGGTTCCCGATAAAGGTGGCACCATGCCGAGTCAGGCTGGTTTTTAGGGGAAAAGGGGGGCCCCTTTTTAACTGCCCCCCCCGAACGGGGCCCGGGGGAGTTTTTTTTCCCCCGGGAAAAAGGGGCCCTGGGTTTTTTTTTGGGGGCCCCCGCTGGGGGGGGGCCATGGCCCCCTGAAAATCCACGATACGCAGGAGGGGTTTCCCAAAATGAAAGGGGCCCCGGGGCCAGTCGGGTGGGGTTTTTTTGAGGCAAAAATCTCCCCCAAAAAGCCAGCCAGATGTGGGGTGGTCATTTTAATTCCAGGGAAAAAAAGGGGGTGTATTTTTTCTGGGGGGGGTGTGGCGGGGTGTCCGTATGGCCCTGAAAAACCACGATACGCATAGGTTCCCAGATGAAAGGTGGGACCATGCCAAGTCCGGGGTTTGGGGTTTTTTTTGTACCAAATGGGGGCCTTTAATCTGCCAGCCAGAAGCGGGGGTTAAGTTTTTTGCCCGGGGAAAAAGGGGGTTTTTTGGGGGGGGGGGGGGGGGGTTTTTGGGGGGGCCCGGGGGGGGGCCCCCGAAAACCACGATAAAAAAAGGATGGTTTCCCAGATAAAGGGGCACCGTGCAGAGTCGCGGGATTGATAGGGGAAGAGGGTCCCGCAAAGCCAGCCAGAGACGGGCAGGGCAGTTTTACTTCCCGGGGAAAAAGGGGCCGTAGAATTTTTTTTGGGGCTTGGCTGGGAGTGGCCGGGTGGCTCTGAAAATCCATGATACCCGGATGGGTTTCCAGAAAAGGGGCACCAGTCCAAGCGGGCTGGATAATAGGGCAAATGGCTCCTGCAATCTGCCTCCCAGAACGGGGCGGGGGGAGTTTTCTTTTCCAGGGAAAAGGGCCGGGTTTGTGTTCGGGGGCTGTGGCTGGGAGTGGGCCCTCTGGCTCCTGAAAATCCCGTACCAGGGGTTCCCCGATGAAAGGTGGCACCAGTCCCAGCGGGGTGGTTTGATATGGGGAATGGCTCCTGCAATTGCCAGCCAGAAGCGGGGGGGGGTGAGTTTTGTTTGCCAGTAAAAAGGGGGCCCTGGTTTTGTTTGGGAGCCCCGTGGCTGGAGGGCCCTGGGTCCTGAAAATCCACATACGCAGGATGGCTCCAGAGAAAGGGGGGCACCGTGCCGAGTCGGGGGGGGATTTATGAGGCAAGAGGCTCCTGCAACTCCAGCCAAAATTGGGAGGTCATTTTAATTCTAGGGAAGTGGCCGTCATTTGTGTTTGGGGGGCC
>NW_026993507.1:0-12626 GCF_028769735.1 Zonotrichia leucophrys gambelii
AAGAGACATAGTGTGAAGAACTAAGGTGGAAGACTCCCAAAAAGTTAATGGGATGCCAGCAATTCTTCACTTCCCATTTTAGCTGAGGCTCTCCTTGGATGCCGTTACCTTGGTTGCTGTTATTTCCATGGATGCTTTTGCCTTGGTTGTTGTTATTTCCATGGATGCTGTTTCATTGGTTGTTGTTGTTTCCTTGGATGCTTTTTCCTTGGCTGTTATTTTCTTGCTGCCCCTGCTGAGGGAAAGTCGGAGGGTGCTTCAGGCAAGCGCAAGCTCTGGACACCCAGAGGAGGCATCTCAGGGTTTTCCTCATCCCTTCTGGCAATGGTTCCCCCTGCATTCAGTAGAAATAAAGTTTGTTCTTGTTCCTCCTGGAGTTGCTGTTGCATTTGATAAAAGCAGTTTCTGTTCGCCGTTATGAATTTGGCCAAATTCAGTTTGAGATTGATGTGGGTTTACTCCAGCCAGATGCCAGTCACTCCCAAAGCTGCTCACTCACTCCTCTCTGCAGTTGGAGAGAGGGGAAAAAATTTAAGGAAGGTTTATGAGTTACGGACCAGGAGAAAATACTCATCAAATACCATCAAGTACAAAACCGGTTCGACTTGATATTAAATGAATTTATTACTAACACAATCAGAGGAGGATAAGGAGAAATAAAAGAAGCCCTTAAAAACAGCTTTCCCTCACCCCTCCCTCCTTCCCAGCACTATTGCCTAATCCCAGCAGCACAAGGAGACAGGGAATGGGAGTAATTTCCCTACTCTCAGAGAGCAGATCTATCACCCTGCTGCACCACGGGGCTCCTCCCATGAGAGACAGTTCTCCAGGAACTTCTCCACTGTGGCTCCATCCCATGAACAGCAGCTCACTGCAAACTTCTGCAGCATCAGTCCGTCCCACAGGCAACGTTCCTCCCAGAACTGCTGCGGCATGGGTCACTCTCCCACAGGTGCAGTCCTGCAAGGACAGGCTGCTCCAGCCTGGGAGCGGGGCCCCTCTCTCCACAGGTCTCCCACAGGATCACAGCCTCCTGCAGGCATCCAGCTGCTCTGGTGCAGGGCCCCTCCACAGCATGCAGGTGAATCTCTGCTTCCCCGTGCATCCCTGCGGGCTGCAGGAGCACTGCTGCCCCACCATGGTCTCCCCACTGCCTGCAGAGGAATCTCGGCTCTGGAGCCTGGAGCATCTCCTCAGCCTCAATCTGCAATGCCCATGGAGCCTGCAGGTGGTTCTCTTCACATGTGCTCACTCCTGCTTTTCTCTGGTCCTAATTAAAATTGTGTCACAACTTGATTTTGCTTTCTTTGAAATCTGTTACCACAGAGGTGTAATGGCCATTTCTACTTGGGCCAGCCTTGAAAAGGTGCCAGAACCTTCCGTCATGTCCGGCAAAGCCAATGCCAGTGGGCTCCAGGGTGGACATCCACCGTTAGGAGCCATCAGGGATTGGTTCTGGCAGACATTGTGGAAGCTGGAAGCTTCCAGCAGCTTCTAACAGAAGGAATCTTCGTGACTCTGTGCCCAGGACTGGAGGCCGCCCTGGCCCAAGCGCTGCCGCAGCCACCCCGGCCCGAGCTGCTGTCCCGCGCGTTTCCCCTCAGGCCGGGACGGCCGCTGCCGGTGCCGCTGCCCGGAGCCGGAGCTGCCCGTGCGGCGGAGCAGCCGCGCTTGCCGGCCGGGCCGGGCCGCCTCTCTGGCCGCTGCTTGCGGGGCCGTGCCGGCCTTGCCCGAGCTGCCCGCGGCTCCCTTTGCACGGCGCTCGCTGCCGGGGCCGGCGCGCTCAGGCGGAGCTGCCGCCCCTCAGGCTCCCGGCGCTTCCCGCCATTGCCGCTGCGGCTCCCTCAGCCTCTGCCGGCCGCCATGCCGACACTGCCCGCCTTTCGGCAAGCTCCCCGCGCCCTCCCAGCGCCAGGCGGCCTTTGGCCCCGCCTGCCTGCCGCCTGCCCACCAAAGGCGCTCTCACCGCTCCGCACAAGTGGAGAGGAGAAAAAGGACAGCCAAAGGCTCATGAGTTTACAGAAAGGGAGGGAGGGAGGGAGAGATCCCTCCCCAGTCATGGTCACGGACACAAGGGATGGAACTTGGGTATATTCATTACATTTATTACCAATAAAATCAGAGCAGGAGAATGGAAGCAAAATAAATTTCAACAGTGAAATAAACAGGGCAAGGAGACTTCTTCTCCTTTTAATGCCTTTATTATAAGTGATCAGCTCAGGATTGGGCAGCTCGGCGGGCCTGCAGCTCCCCGTCGTCTCTCGCAGGGCGACTCAGAGGAGGAGGATATGCACAGCTTTGTCCACCAGGGGCGGAGCTGGGGGATCCGGTCCTCGTGGGAGCCTTTAGGGCGTGTTGATCCCATCCGATGTTGAATTGGTCTCAGTCTCACTTCCTCCCAGACCTGGCCCGGGGGCTCTCGAAGACAGGGTGAGGAACACTGAAGGTTTTCAGCATATCTGCAGGCCCAGCAATCCGCTCCTCTTATCCAGACATCACTCCAATCTTTCAACTCTTAGGTGGCTCGTTGTTTTTGGGGTTTTCTCCGTGCATTTGGAATAGGGGTCCCACACAGCATGCTGGTCCTTGGAGTATTTTCCATATCCCTCCCCTCCAAAATCTCTTTTCCTCACTCTTCCGGAGGTACCCACCCTTCACTATCTCAGAGAAGGGCCATTAACTCGCACCAGCCAGGGCTTTTACTGATACAAAGACAACTATTAACAACAACGACCCGTAATTACCATAACACAAGCAGCACCCCAGCAGTAGTGGTAACTTTTTCTCACAGAAAAAAATCAACAGAATTTTTATTCATAACAAACAGCAACTGTAGCCCCAAAGCCATGCCAAAACGTGCCCACACCAACCCAATATTGAGGGAATGGCTCCACAGTGACACAGAGCAGGCTTAGATCCCGTACTCAGGAGAAATCCTTCCCTGGGAGGGTAGGCAGGCCCTGGCACAGGGTGCCCAGAGCAGCTGGGGCTGCCCCTGGATCCCTGGCAGTGTCCAAGGCCCAGTTGGATGGGGCTTGGAGCAGCCTGGGATACTGGAAGGTGACCCTGCTGAAATAAACAGGGCCAGGAGACTTCTTCTCATTTTTAATGCCTTTATTAAAAGTGATCAGCTCAGGATTGGGCGGCTCAGCAGGGCTGCAGTCCCCGTCGTGTCTCCCAGGGCAACTCAGAGGAGGAGGATATGCGCAGCTCTGTCCACCAAGGGCAGAGCCGGGGGATCCAGTCCTCGTGGGAGCCTTTAGGGCGTGATGTCCCCGTCAGATCTTGGTTTTCCTGATTCTGTCCAGCTTGGTCCTGGCGTCAGGACGACTCTCTGCTCAGGGCGAGAGGGGCTCCACATCTCTGCAGGCTCAGCAATCGGCTCCTCATGTCCAGACATCACTTTAGTCTCTCAATTCTTATTTGGCTAGTTGTTTTTGGGGTTTTCTCTGTGGGTTTGAAGTCGGGGTCCCACAAAGCATTCTGGTCTTTGGAGTCACTTTGCATAACCCCCCCCCTCCAGGTCTCTTCTCTTCACTGTTCTGGGAAAGGTACAACTTAGCCTCGGGCAAGGCTCTGCAGATACAAGGGGAGCGATAAGCCACAACGACCCGTGATTACAATAACAAAGCACTAAGAACCCTGGCAGAGACAGATCTGGCTGCGTCCCTGTAACTCTTTCTCACAAAAAAAATATTAACAGAATTTTTATTCATAACAGGCAAGGCCGGCACGGCCCCGCAAGCAGCGGCCAGAGAGGCGGCCCGGCCCGGCCGGCAAGCACGGCCGCTCCGCCGCATGGGCAGCTCCGGCTCCGAGCAGCAGCACCGGCAGCGGCCATCCCGGCCTGAGGGGAAACGCGCAGGACAACAGCTTGGGCCAGGGCGGCCTCCAGTCCTGGGCACGGAGTCACGAAGCCTCAGAGTCACTGACGATGAAAAACACCTCCGGCTTCAGCCAGTCCATCCTGGGCTCCATCCCCACCTTGGAACCCAGGCCACAGCACTCAGTGCCACCTCCAGCCGTTCTCTGGACCTCTCCACACCTGGGGAGTCCATCACCTCCTTGGGCAGCCCGTCACAAGGCATGGGCACCTTTTCCATGAAGAAATTCCACCCTGATCTTTGTGTTTCCTGTCTTACACACCCTGTCACCATTTTAAGCCTATTCTGAGCCATATTAGACAAAGGTGCCTTTCATGCATGTGCATTAAACCTCCTGGAGAAGATGATTCTGCTCACTGACAGTAGCTCTTCAGCAGGAGGTGCAACAATGCAACCATGAGCCTGAGAGCCAGGAAGGTGTGAGGGAGGGCAAATGGAAGGAGGTCGAGGCAAAAACCTCAGGGGTGCAGAGGGGACAATGCTGCTTGTGCAGCTCCAAGCGAGCACCACAGAGACGCCAGTGCCATGGCCTCTGCAGGAGGACACAGCCATTCCCCTTCCCACCCACCACCCTGAGCTCTTGTGCTCACAGGAGACATTTGGAACACAAAAGTGTTGACCCTGGAAAGCTTCAGGGGCCTTGGGATGTTTTAGAAGCACCACCGCAAATCCTCTTACTTTGATATCCAATGAGCTATCCTGGAAGGCCTCGTTGGAATGGGAAAACTCTACAGGGAGTGCTGGAGCCAGGCACTGCCACTGGGGCTGGCTGGGAGAAATAACAGCTGGGTGAGGTAGGACCAGGTGCATGCTCTGCTCAGCCCAGTGGCAGAGCTGAAGGGGGAAGTGGAAAGATAAGGAGTGTCAGGGTTTAGGAGAGGAAGAGGGACTGCTGGAGCCACTCTGAAGCACCCATTGGACAAATGTCCCAGACAGACACCTGCCAAGAAGCCGAGGATCCCCAAGGGTGTGACCAGCAGGCAGAAGGAGGGGACCCAGGAAGCAGGGGGAATGGAAACAGGTCCCTGGCCTGTTTGAATGGAATTCCCCCCTGGCCCATCTCACCTTCCCAGCTCCCTCTACACAACAGGTGGAGGCTCCATGAGATGCAAAGCTGTGTTTCGTGTCAGGTACAAACAGGTGAAGTATATACTTGCGAATGCGGAATGTGTGGTCATCGACAATGGGATAGTTGTGAATTCTAATAATAGCTGAGGAAAATAAAGCATGGAAAAAAGGCCTATGAACCTCTCTTTGGTTTGCAATTAACCCTGGTTGATTTAGGAGCAGTGGAATTAAGGTGTTAAGGATGTTGCTTTTTGCTTGCATTTAATCCATAAAAAAAAAAAAAGCTCTGCAATAATGACCTTTTGAATTGTAATTTTAGAATATTACTTGTATCCTTGAAACTATAGCTTTGGAATATATATAAAGGAAATATGCTTATCTCACGCCTTAGTGATGCAGAGAAAAACAGTTTGAGAAAGGAAGATGAACATCACCTCAAGGATTTATGGGTTCGACCAAGGGAAGCTAGACATCGCTGTTATGAGATTTATGGTCTCTGCAATTAAAAGGTAGACCCACATCTGAGGAGCTGGACTCCACCAGATGGGATTCGTCTTTCTTCTTTCGGAAACTGGACCATCACCATCTGGGGATACTCCTTTGAAAATACATCCTGAGAAACTAAAATCACAATAGTGTATAGAATTGTGATGTAATGATTTAGAATAAAAATTGCTGATGCGTAAAAATTGGAAATAGAAACTGTTGAAAAAAAAAAACCTGATGAGTACCCCTATATATACCTGTAACCATCAATTATTGGTGTGCAGTTGGAGGGAAAGCTTCCCCCACTGTACCCAGCGCTGTATTGCTCATACTTTACCATATTAAATAATAAATTGATTGCTGCTTGAATATTGGCCTAGTCAAGCTTCTTATTCATAGCAAATTTGGTGCATTGGCCGGGAATTTCCAAATCCATTGAGGGAGACTCCTGATCTCAGCAAGGTGCCCCACGTTGGAGGCTCTTGCCTCCTGTGGCCCTGAGTGAGGGGGGAATCTCACAGGGAAGAGGAAATCCGTAAGGTAAATTATGAGGAAAGAATTTTGAGCTCCCAGAGTAGACAGCAGTAAATTCACCTGTAATAAACCCATAGAAAACTGCTTTGTGCACGAAGACCCTTGTGAGAAAAGGAGGCTGTGAGTATCACGAGGTTTTGGGTCGGGGGGCGGCTGTATGTGTGTGTGAGTGTGTGTGGAGTGTCTGAGACGGCGGCTGGGCAGTCCCGGACCCCCAAAGCAAGTGGGACCTCCCAGTAGCGCGTTTTCGCATTCTCCGCGAGGAGACCGGCCAGGAAAGGAGGGAAGTGAAAGAAAAGTGAATGAGTGGGGACCCCGAGAGGGTTTGACCCAAGGGGAAGGAGGGGATCCCTGGTCCAGGCACCTGTGGGAAGGCCCTTGGACAGAAGGGACTTACTCAGTAGGGAGACTGAAAAAGAGACTGAATGAATAGGTTCAATTTCCTTGGAGGGGTTGGTAGGAGGCAATTTAGTATGTGATTAGATGGTGAGAGGACGGGGCTAATAGATCGAGGAAGAGGGAGAGTTAGGAGTGGAACAGGTAGATTGAAAAGGCAGTGTGACAGAGTAGTAAGGGAGGAAGTTGAACCACGAGGTGAGTGTGGGAAACTAAGACTCTCCTGGTACCGGGGATTTCTTAGTTTGTTGCTGCCAGAAATGGGTCAGGGGAAAAGTAAGTTCCTTGACCCAGGGGCTGCAGATTGTAGGAAAAATTCGCAGTGGTTTGAGGTATCTGGGAACCCTGAGGGGGGTTCTCAGGGGGGGAGCATTCCTCAGGACAGCCCACTGGGGATGATAATACGGTTTTGGGATGAATGGGAATCCCGAAGGGAAGAAAATCAAGAAATTCAGAGGTCAGTGTCTAAAGGACATATTATAGGAAAAGCTTTGAGTGAGCATCAGAAAAAATATGATTCATTGGCAGAATGGTTAAAAAGATTAAAAAGAGACTTACAATTATATTCAGGTATAGATATTAATACTGCAGTAGGGCAGGTTCTGTTAAACATTCAGTTTGTGACTGGATCTTGCAGTCATATCAGGAAAAAGCTGGAAAAATTAGAAGATTGGCAGGACAGGGGACTGCAAGAGTTACTGAGAGAAGCACAAAGGGTGTTTGTAAAGAGAAATGAGAAAAAGCAGAAAGCAGATGCCAGAATTTTGGTGGCAGCAGTTCAAGAAATGCAGGCAGCTTTGAATTCAGAAAAATTTGCAGGGAAAAACAAACAGCCGATGTCAGGATCTATTTTTGGGAACACAAAACCTGTGCATTTTTCCTGCCACAAAAAAAAGACACTTAAAAAATTCTTGCCACACTTCGAAGGGTGCGGGACCCATTTGTTTTTATTGTCATAAAAAGGGGCACCTGCAAAAAAATTGCAGAAAGAAACAGCAAGATGAGAAAACTTTTCAGGAGAATCAGAGAGGGCAAGAGCTTTGTTTAACGGAGAGGACCGAATTACAACCAGAAGAGCCCTTGATAATAAAACTAAAGGTATGTCCTCAGAGCGAAAAACTTATATTTTTAGTCAATACAGGAGTTTCTTGGTCGACAGTGACAAAATTACCCCAGGGATGTGAGATAAGTCGTGAGCGAGTTTCAGTAAGCGGAATTACAGGAGAGGCTTTCCCTGTTCCTGTAATAAAAGGAGTGCAAACAGATGACAAATTTGGAGTAAATGATTTATTGTTGATACCAGAGGCCGAGAATAATTTGTTAGGCAGAGATCTAATAATAGCCTTAAATTTACAGATAAAACCCTGTGAAAGAAAACTTAAAATTTATTCTTTAACTGAAGAAGATAATTTGGAAATTAATTACACGGGTTGGTATTCAGGTGAAGTGAGAAAAAGTTTAGGGTAAAGGAGTCTGGTCCCCTTAGTCCCTCCTGGTCAGCACAAGCATGTGAATTTTATGTATTATTCCATACATTATTAATATTAAAAGGCAAGAAGGGACTATTTATACAGACTCCAAATATGCTTTTACTGTAGTACATACTTTTAGAAAAATTTGGAAAGAAAGGGGACTTATAAACACTCAAGAGAAAGGGTTAATACACAGGGAATTGATAATTTAGATACTTGAATCTTTAAAAGGCTCAAAGAAAATGGCAGTAGTTTATGTAAAGGAACACCAGAGAGGGAGGGATATTAGAGTCAGAAAAATAATTTGGCTGATGAAGAAGCAAAACGAGTGACCTTAAGAAAAAGAGATACTGAATTCATGACTTTACAAAAGAGGAATAGAAATTCAGCAGGAGACCCTTTCCCTTCCGCTGGCAGAACTGGCAGCTATAAAGATATTAGGAGCAACATTTAAGGAGGGAAAGTGAGTTTTTCCTGATGGCAGGATTATGATGCCAAAACCAGTGGCACATTAGATTTTAGATAATTTGCATAGATGGACACACTGGGGAACAAGAGCCTTTTGTGATCACTTTTTAAAATTTTATAGGTGTAGGAGGATACTTGAAATTGGAAAGTAAATTACCCAGGGGGGTCTCGCCTGTTAAAAGGTATATAAGAAGGTGTTGAAGAGCCCTCCCTCTGGAGGATGCAAAAAAGCCTACCGGCTATTTGAAAAGATCCAGGTTGATTTTATAGAATTGCTTAAAGTGGGTCGATGGAAATATTTGTTAGTTATAATAGATCAATTAACTCAGTGAGTTGAAGCATTTCCAGCAGCTCGGGCTACAGCTCAGACAGTGGCTAAAATATTGTTGAAACATGAAATTCCAAGAATGTGATAATATGGTGGAATTTAAGTTGATTTATATTAACCCTGATTTATTAGGAAGGAATTAAGCATCCTGGAGTGGCTACGGGCCGCAATTCCCTTGAGCTCAGAGGCAGAAGAATGCCGGTAGAAAAGAATAAAAGACTTTCTGAATCGGTGGGAATGGCCTAAAAGGATCGAAGATCTCCTCCAGGATCACCCCCCAGCAACATTATTAGAATTGATTACAGAACTGCAATTCCAGAAACTGAGATTGATAACACCTGTTGTTAAAAGAGCTCAGAGACAAGTAAAATGTTGGGAGTGAGGTAGACGTGGTTTAGGGTGTCATCCACGGATATATATTGTTTGCACACTTTGCTTTAACTCATGGTGGAGAGTAACTAAGAGGGAAGAGAAGGAGAGACGATTTGCTTGTTTTGCTATGGTTATGTATTTAGTCAGCTAATTATAGAACGCGTTGCTAGTGATTTTTTGGATACCTTTGAGACTGGGAGACGGGACCCTTCCAGCAGCAATTGGATTAATAGAAAACTTAGATCAATTGGTTCTTGCTATATTGGCTATAGCACAAATAAGAGAAGGAGCAACTCATAATATTATAGATGAGTGTCTCAAAATTGATAGTTGTTGTGGAGAAGAAGTCTACATACCACATCATAGGCAAATTCCAGGGGCACATTGGTGCTGTGAGTTTGCCTATTGGAGGCAGCGATTTAATAAATTCCCCGCCCTTGAAGCAGAAAATAATTAGAAAAATCTTATTGTGGTTGGCACATCCCGGAAATTTTGGAAAATACAGGTTTATGGTATTGCGGCCTAATCTTTTCACTGTTCTTTTTGTTTTAATTATTGCTTCTTAACTAGCCAGAACTGGGAAATGGCATTTAAAAAGGGGCAAGCAAACTCTGTGCGGCTATGGGTACCAAGGAAACCAAAAGCACCAGTGACTAGATCCCGGGATATTACCTTTGCTACCGAGAAGACTGGCATCTCGGCCCTTGGTTGCAACCCAAGGGGCCTTGAGAAAGGTAGAAAGGTAGATTTCCTGAGGATTATTTTCACTGTGATCATTCTGGTACCCTGGGCAGTTGGCCAAAGCCAGAGAGCCACACTGGACAGAGTTTCAGCAACGAAAAAGCAATCAGTGCAAAACCAAGTCCCAGCAATTTCAACATTTGTGACTATTGCAATCAGTCTGTGTGGATTAAGGACAAGATGAAATCTGTGTTTGTAACACAGCTGTATGTTAGCTCTCCGTGCTACAATCACGGCAATGTTATAGATGTTTGTATTAAGGAAGGAAAGATGTATTGGGTAGAGAAAAATTTGGGATATAATGGACTGTTGGGAATTTAGCTGAATAGAGACTGGAAAAGTACAAAACCGTGGATAATTCCAAGTCCTGCACCTGTTAGATCATGTGTCCTTGGGCCTAGCTGTAGTATGATAACAAATAGTGAAAGAGACATGAGAAAAGAGAGATGTAACCCCTAAGGAATGAGGAAGAGTTCATGGTATAGTTTAACCAACAGATTGCTTGGCTTACAGAATATTCATAAGCTTATTATTTCCTGTATAAGTGCTTGATACTTTCTTCAATAAACTGGACCTGTGATGAACCAGCTGGTGTCCTGGTCCCCTTCCTACGACAAAGGACAAGCTCCTTATCCCCATGGTGATCAAATTTGCCCTCAATATGAAAGATTCGTTTGTTTTGAAAGAGATGATAATGGAAAGGATCCAAGTATAGGCATGGGAAATCGGGCACTAAGAAAAATTGAAAGAGAAAATAAAAGAAGAAAAAGAAACAATGGAGAATAGAAAAAAGAACAGGAGAAAAGAGTCAACAGAATTGGCTGAAGTGTATAAACAGCTAAAATGTTACTACAAAGATTGGGATTTGCCAGCCTCGAATAAGAATCTGTTTCTGGGATTGATGCAAAGGATTGTTACAGAATTGGAATTATCCAAATGTTGGATTTGTGGAGGTCTAAAAATGGCTGAAAGATGGCCATGGAAAGGTGAGAGCTTAGCTCTAGAGCAATTTTTAAAGTGGAACCACACCCAAATTTCTGGAACATTGAAGAGACCTGAAGGATGGATTTCAAGCCATCAAGTAATTGGAATCATTTGTATAACTCGAGAAGGAAGGAAATTTAATAAAGTAGTAGGGCATACTCCTTGTAAATCCACATTGGTGGTTAATATGGATAATCGTTCAAAAATTTGGCGACCTGAAAATCCCGTTGGATATTGGGGACCAATAAAAGAAATAAATTGTGAATGGGATGAACAGATTAATTTATGCTGGTACAGAAGTCCTGGAGCTAACCCCTACAAATCCATCAACAGCCTGAGGTCTTATTGGGAACAACCGGAGAAAACTGATAAGAAATGGAAAGCCCCAGATGGGATATATTGGATTTGTGGGCAACGAGCATACAGTGAGTTACCTCAAAAATGGGGAGGAACCTGTACTTTGTAAGTAATACAACCCTTCTTCTTTGTTTTACTGAGGTCTAGGAGCAATGTGCTAGGAACTCCACTGTATGAAACCCTACAGTGGAATAAAGGAGATTTAAATTTAAATTTTCCAACAGCAGGAGGGAATCAAAAATGGGAAGAGGACGAATGGCCTACAGAACAAATTATAGCATATTATGACCCAGCAACCTGGGCTCAGGATGGGTCATGGGGATACAAGACCCCAATTTACTTGTTGAATCGATTAATAAGGCCCCAAGCAGTACTGGAGGTGGTGTCAAATCACACCTCTGGTGCCTTAAAAATGTTGGCCTGACAATATAAACAAATGCAGGCATTTGTGTACCAAAACAGGATCGCCCTAGACCATCTGTAAGCAGAAGAGGGAGGAGTTTGTGGGAGATTTAATGAATCTGAGTGCTGTGTAGAAATTGATGATTATGGGGAAGCTATCACAGAACTTGCAGAGTGTGCCACTACAAAAGTGGAATTTCAGCCCTTGAAAGCACATTGGTGGGGGTAACCTCTTTGGAAATGTTTGGAGGAAAAAGTCAGAGTTCATGTTGCTATGCCCCAATTCTGGGACTTCTGTTTCTGCCTTGTAAGATTTTTGTTTTTTTAGGTTTTAAAAAAGTCAGTGATTCAGGGGAAAGCAGATTACAACAATGTCTCTAGATTTAGAATCAGCAGAAAAAAGGGAAAACCCCGATCTATAATTTGGGATCAAAAGGGTAAATAGACGCCTGTTTTAAAAAACAAGGCCCCAAAAAGATTGAAATAGACCAGGGAAAAGCTAACTAAACTTGAAAGAGAGTCTGAAAGACTAGAAGCAGTAATAGAAATGCTGGAAAAGTTTGAAGCGTAAAAGAGACAACGAGAAAACCAAAATTTTGAAAAATATAAAAGATATCAGACACAGATTTTAAATACAGCACGAATCATAATGATCAAAAAGAGAAATGGGGGATTTGTTAAATAGGTATGATTCGTGCTGATAAAAATTGAAACAGTAATCAATATTGATACAGTAATTAATATTTGAGAGTAATAAATAGTTAAAAACTAATAATGCCAAAATAGAGAGGGAGTGGTGGGGCTCCAACCCCCCCTCAGCAAATGCTTTTTCAAGAACCACAGGAAAGAAGCTGAAGATACAGTTGCTAAAAATGGCCAAGAGCCTGCTTCGTTCCCAGAAAATGCTAATTATAAGGGATTTATTGCCTTGATATGTAGATGCAGTGTACGTTAGTCTTGGGTCCCCCTTGTACTGGGTTGGTGCGCATGTGTAACCCAAAGGGGAATTAAAGGGCAACGAAGAAACTACAGGGAAATTCCCTCAGTGAAGAAACCCCCAAAAACTTTTGCAACCCCCCCAAAACCAGTGGTGGGATTCCTGGGAAAAAAGGGGTAATGAAAGGGGGAGACAGA
>NW_026993508.1:0-12606 GCF_028769735.1 Zonotrichia leucophrys gambelii
CCCGCCAATGATAGCGCTTGGCTGGGGACTCACAGTTAACGGATGGAACTGTGAACGCAAAGCGTGGAGCATCGTCAGGGTGAAGGGGAATTTGGAAGAAGCAATCCTTTATGTCGATTACAGCCAAATTCCAATTTTGGGGGAGCATTGCTGGGGAGGGCATCCCTGGCTGAAGAGGACCCATGTCAATTATTAATTCATTAATTTGGCGGAGGTCAGTCAGGAGCCGCCACCTGTCTTTGTTGGGCTTCTTGATGACAAACACTGGGGAGTTCCAAGGTGACATGGTCTCCTCCAGGTTGCCTTTCAGTAGCTGCTCCTGAACGAGCTCATTGAGCGCCTTTAATTTTTGCTTATTGAGTGGCCACTGCTTGACCTGTACTGGTTTATCAGAAAGCCAATTCAGCTTCCAGGTCCGGCGCTCCTCAGTGGCCACTGCCCGAAAAACCTGGGGAGCCTTCGGGAGGTCAATTTTGGCTCCCCACTGGGCCAGTAGGTCTCTTCCCCAGAGAGGCTCTGTATAATCCAAAACGAACGGGCGTATCGAGGCCAATTGCCCGTCGGGCCCCTTAATTTGTACAATGCTCTTGGATTGGTTTGCCAATTGAAGGCCCCCAACACCAGAGATCGTGCCTGCAGCGCTTTGCAAGCCCCAATGTGATGGCCACTCCTGGGAGGGAATGATCGTCACATCTGCACCTGTGTCCAAAAGACCCCTCACTATCTTCTTGTCTCCGCCTAACGAAAGTTGACAGGTCAGGCGGGGCTTTTCCCTCCCCACTAGCTGTGCCCAGGCCACGGTCGGAGGCGATGTCTTCTCCGTCGAAATCGTCCAGTGATCTTCTTCTGGCACAGGAATGGCCTGGGCAATGACCTGTCCCTTGGGGAGGAAAAGTGGGGGTCGGACACAGTACAGCCCTACTGCGAAATGGTCCCGGTCGGTAGTTACCAGACCAGGGACGATGTGGATGTCTCGCGGTGTGTGCTTGGTGTCTCCAACAACGGTCCACCTGCAACGTCCCAGTTTCCTCCAGCGACCCGGATGTTGCAGGTCGACAGACACCAGCTGGATGTTACTGCTAGGGAGGTAAAGGTCCCTAGTCAGCTGCAGCCTGTATGGAGAAGCAGAGGACATGGTGTTAGTTGCAGGTACAGCACCACAGGTAGGTAAGGTCACATCCGAGAAATATGTCAAATCCGGCAAAGCGTATGTCGGCGGTCCTCTCCTGTCTCCTCCCTCCCCGCAGGTTGTTGAACAGCCCGCCGTACTTTTGTCATCGCGCAGGGAGGGGCTGCGCTCCAAGCTTAGTTTTTTGCCTCCTTGTTCTCCTCCCTTTCCCGCTTCCGCCTGTACTCCAGGTAATCAAGGCGCATCGGGCACTGGGGCATCCAATGCCCGACTTTGCCACAAAGATGGCAGGGGTGGGTGGTTGATGACCTTCTGCCGGACCCAGGTGTTGGGGGTCCGGCTACGGGGGCAGCTTCTGCTTCCATGAAGTCCAGCTCGGGGCATTCAGCAAGAGCCACAGATGTTCTCTTGGGCCGTGATGCCAGGGAGACCTGACGCACCACGACCTCAATCATGGCCTCTATCGTGGGCCGGGGACTTCGAGGGAGAGTTTTTATAGCCTTGCGGCACTCAGCGTTGGCATTGCTGAATGCCATCCGCTGAAGCATCCTCTCCCTGTCATCATCCCCGAGCGCCTGCGCCTCCACATATCGGTAGAGGCGCTCGATAAAGGTCATGTATGGCTCTTGCGCTCCTTGCCGGACCTCATCATCCTCCCATTGGGAGGTCACCACCTCCAGCTTGAAGAAGGCCCGCTCAGCTGCCCGAGCGGTCTCCACAAGCTGGGAGGGGAATAAGGCCTTCGCCTGAGCTGCCCCCTCTGCCCACTGTCCCTCACCCAAAAGGTGTTCCTGGGTGACTGCCAGACCATCCGCGTCATGAGACATTGCAGGATTCCCCCAAAGACTTGGGAGAACCTCCAATATCTCCCTCCTCCATTCCCCCACCCAGACCCTAAATTCCATGGGCCTTGCAAGGCTGGAGAAGAGGGCCCTCAGGTCAGCCGGCACCAGATCTCCCTGTGCAAGGGCATTGCGGAGCATACCCCGGAAGTACTCTGACCCCCGGGAGTAGTCCTTCTGCGCCTTGCACAGTTCCTTGATCCGGGCCTGTGCTAAAGGCACCCACTGGGCCTGAGGGGTCCCCTCCCCACTTAGGTGGTAGGTAACCGGAGCGGCTTCCAACAAGGGCGCCTGCTCCGGCTTCCGGTCATCCACCCCCCCCCCCCCCCCCGGAACACAAAGCGTGGGAACCGGAAGGAGGAGCGTGGGAACCGGAACTGGAGGAGGTTGAGGCGGGGTCCGGCAATGACGCAGGGCGAGGCAGTGGGCGTGACCAACCACCCCTCTCCGCCCCCTGGGCGACGCTCGGAGGCGGAGGGAAGTACAAAGGCGGAGCGGGGGAGGAGCGAATGGGGGGCTGAGCCGGGGGAGGAGTTTGGGGAGGAGCTGATTGAGGGGCGGAGGACGGAGGAATGGGTAGGGCGGAGGGAGGATATGAGGGAGGGGTAACTGAAAAGGAAGTGGGGTCTGGAGGAAGGAAGGGATTGGCGCAGGGGAGGAAGGGGTTGACTGAAGAAGAAGGAGCCCTGGCGGGAACGACCACGTGGCCGTCGCCATCTTGGGCTCCCAGGGAGCCATTTTGTGGATCCTCAACAAACCGAACAAACTTGGGCTTTTCAACTGGGGATTTGGGAACTGGGGTAGAGGGTGAGGAAAGAAGAGGAACCTGGCCAGGGCTCCTCGAAGGGGGAGGCTGAGCAGGTCGAGGGGGAGCAGGGGAAGGATGGACCCCCTGCCTCTTGTCGGCCTTCAAAATCCCCCTCGAGGGCTCCTGCCTAAGGGGAGAGGGAAGGGATTGAGGGGTAAGGGCAACAGAACGAGGGGAACGGGGGCATAAACCAAAACTTGCGGGCCTTTTCTTAGGTTCCCCTGACGAGCGGAGTGTCGCAAGCACTCTGCCCGCCCAGAATGCCACGGTTGCTAATTTCGTCTCCCCGGAATTAACAGCTTCTTCCAATTTGGCCAAAACGGCTGCCCAAAACTGTGGCTGCTTGGCAAGTTCCGGGGAGACCTCGGGGAACTTTGAAAAGACCCACTTAACCAAAAACTTTAACTCTTGCTTGGGGGCCTTCTGACCACCCCCAAGCAGCAAACCTTTTACAACATAATATACCTCCTTTTGGGATTTTCCCAAGCCAGCACCCATGGCACCTTTCTAGTGCAGGAACTGCTGTCACTAGAAAGGGGGAAAATCCACTGGTGGTACAACCACCCGCCTGAAAAATAACAAAAACTAAAACAACAAGCTACTCGCCACCAGCCCCTGCTCCCCCCACTGTCCCCAAGTCTGGGGTTTCAGCAAAGGGAAAAAGGATTTAGGTGGTGGGTCCGGGCCCCAAGTCTGGGGATACCGACCCCACAGGAAAGATAAAACAAAAAAGGCGCGGGGATGAGGAAGAGCCTCAGGGGAAGAGGGTGGGGGGTAGGTCCCCAATGCAGGGCATGTACTCCTAGGGGAAGGTTAAAAAGGCAGGGGGGAAGTCGGAAAGGTCCCCAGAGCGGGGCCCGATCTTACCAGCCTGGTGGCGACAGCAAAAGAAAAATCAGGTGGGGGTCTTCGTCTCCGGGGTCGTCCTCTCTGGGTGCGAGGGGTCTCGATCCCGATCCCCAGGGAGCGCTGGCCCTAAAACAGGGCCTACTACTACCTGGGGTAGTGCGGCGTCCAAAGGAACGAAATGTCCAACTCCGAAGGGTCCGGTGGTCAGCTGTCCAGGTGGTCAGTGGTCCACTTCAGGCCCCACGTTGGGCGCCACACTGCGCGAGGGCGTACGCGGCCCTAGATCCGGCTAGCACGAGGGGTGAGAAGGCCAACGCCCCTGCGCATAAGGAGCCAGCTCCCCCTCGGCGTCTTGGCCTCAGGCTGGGCTGGAGGAAAAGCTCGGAGTTGCGCACGCGAGACGATAAAGGAGGTGACCACTTGCTGGGGGTGAACAGTTGGTTTATTGGGTGATCCGGAGGCACCAACGAGGAGGGGCACCAACCAGCAAAATGGCCCCGAACAGGGGGAGAGACAAGGTTTTAAAGGGAAGGGGAGGAGAGAGGAGGGGAGCTCAGCTATCCAATGGGAAAACTCAAAGGGAGGTACTGAACATAACTGACATACACCAGGAACCAACGAATACAAAGTAAAGGAGGGGCCCTGGGACCACAGCCAACCACAACCCCCAGAGAAGAGAAGGTTCTCGAAACTTGGGAGGAGTGGGGAGTGATTGACTGGGCCCAGGGAGGAGAAAACATCTACTTATAAGGTGGGATGAGGGAGGAGCGGTTCTACAAACTGTAACATTAGCAACTAAAAATAGTATGGTAACCAGGCAACTTAACTGGCAAGGAGGCAGTGGCGGTAAAAACTGGGGAGAGAGGAACCATTTACAAAGAACAAAGGAGGGTACAGTACATAAAATGGGGGAGCAAACTGAGAAACTTAAAACACACTACAGCAGTTTGAAATCGTAGCAAAGCCAGCAGGATTCGGTTAGGTTAGGGTTGGATTCATTCAGGGATATAAAGGTAGCTTCTAACATACGAAGGATTGGGTCTGAGTCCGATCTGGCTGCGCGGTCTGTCTGAAAGACTTCCGCATGGCCGGTTGGGACTTTGCTAACTCTAGTGGGTAGGGTTTTAGGGTGGGTTGCGTTTTTCCTTTCGGCACGCTTTTAATCACTTTGTTTGGTCCGACCGCTCGGCCATTGCACCGTAAGCGGGGATGCAAAATTGACCGCTCCCTGTGAGGGCACAGGGCACGAGGGTCTCCTGCCCCTCTGGGGGTCGCCGTGGCTGGGCCACTGCATCGGGGTGTCTTCTCGCAGCTCCTACAGATCTCTCTCGGGCGTGCCCGGAGCGAGGATGCTGCCAGGGAAAGCTGTGCCGGCTGGGGACAGCTCGCTGAGTTGCTGCCTTTCCCCAGAAGCCTGGGCTAACGCGGTCGTCCCGCCACCCCTGTTTTAAATAGAATCCGCCCTGCCCCATCAAAAAGCATGCGGCTTATTCGCGTAATATCAAAAGTGAACAGATCATTATTGTTAGAAAGGTCGTTCACAAACGTGGGTACTACAACTGAATTGACTCCTCTTTCTGAAATCGCTTTGGCTTCTCTTAGGTTAACTGGGGTATATGCCCCCCGTTGGTTTCCCTGCGCTCCAGCAACCCCCACCGGGAAAGCGTTCATGGGGGCTGCCGGCGCTCGGTCCCTACAAGCTGTCTTTGTTTTTCCCCAATCGGTGAGTTTGTGTTGCGACCGTTTGCCGATATTGTTTAAAGCTTTATTCGGTTTCGCTCGAAACCGTATTAATTCTGCTCTCTTGGTTTCCGAATCCCAGCCGGGCTCGGTCCGACCCCGCTCCTCCCTTCGGGGGTGGTGCCGTTCCTTCTCCCTGCGCTCCCCCCGCCTGCTGCTGGGAGAGGTCCTTGCCCTATAAGGACCTAATTTGAATAGAACGCTCTGATTGGTCTCCCGCTCCACTGCGGGGGCCGCCCCTTCTCCCCCCTCGCCCGTGCATGTGTTGTCAAGCAGACTGACTGCATCTCCGCCCCCCGCCTCTTCCCTTCCGCCCTTGCCATGTGGTTCGGCGCCATCTTCAAACCCATACGGCGGCGGCGAGTCCCCGCCGGTCCCGGCGGGGTCTGACAATCTGGCCGCACTCCGCGCCCCCTCTGCCTGTCCCCGGCAGAAGAACGGCGCATGCCGCTCTGCCTCCCGCGCTGGGCTGGCGGCCGGCGGGGAAGGGACGCATAGAGAAACCGCGGATTTTTCGGAAGGTTCCGCGGGGGGGCTGGGACCCGGCGGGCTCCGCGAGAGGGTCGGGGGGTCCCCTGGGGGCTCCGGGGGGTCCCCTGGGGGCTCTGGGGGGTCTGGGCTCAGGCTCGGGAAGGGGTGGAACGCTCCCGGCCCCAGCATATTCCCGCATTCAATCCGATTGCTCTCAGACACTGTGTGCGTCGCGGCCCCCGCCCCCCGCTTTACTGCAAGAAATAAACGTATATGCACGACTTTCCACGTCTCCTGTTTTTCTAATGCCTTGCGTAGGGCCTCTTCTCCTTTCCCCCACGCTTTGAGGCTTTTACCACTGCCTGAGGACTTAGTATCCTCTGCTAAGGCGGCAGTGCGCTTCTCCCGCACTTCCGAATATAATATATTTACCGGACGTTCGATCGTCCCGAGCACTAGGAGCCTTGCAAAAGCAAGATTAGAATTCCTGAGCTCACACTTAATTTTACATTCTATCCTAAACTGTGCATGCATATCTGATACGACCTTTGCATAGGATTCCATGTTCCTTGCTGGTCCGGGACGTCTCCCTCGCTGCAGTCGGAACCCGCCGCCGCAGCCGCTGCTTCCTGTCCAGGCGAATCCCCGTTCCCCGGGCGCTGATCGGCTTCCCGGGTTTTCGGCACCAGAATGTTGCCTTCTGATACAAGGCAGGCAGCCTGGTTTCAGGAAACAGCATGGCGACCCCCTTCCCCGGGGTCGCTCGGGCCTAAGAAACACGCGGACACCAATGTGGTGGAGGATCAAAGGCCTTTATTCTCTCTTCCCGTGGGGTTTTATAGTCTAGGGGGCTTCTACGTCAGGTGGGGGTCTGTCTTTACCATCTGTGGTTAGTAGGGATGGAAAGTTACCTGGGCAAGTGGAAAGTTACTGGAATCCGGTTTAGGGGGCTACATTCCTATGTTAATTTTCTTATCTAAGGGGGCAGGGGCCCTGTCTTCCCGTAACATCACGAGATCTTCCGAACGCCAGGCCCTATCTGCTACAGGGATCACAGCACCCCAAAATCTGGAAGCAATTAGGATGGGCTCTAAGTGCTGATATCATGATTGCAAGCAACTGAGTGCTGTCCTTGGGGCTCTGTAAGCCTGCAGTAAGATGACAAAAATGGGAATTCCTGTCTCAGTTGTGGCGCCTTGGGCCGAGGTTTTGGCAAAGATGTCAGAAATCTTCCCAGATGGGAGCTGTTTCTGAGAAGCAGCCAGGTGCTTCAACAGCACTGCCAGCACAGACAGCACTTCAGTGCAACCGATGCCACCTGTATTCCTCTGCAGCTGGAGGGACAATGACCTCTCAGGGAACAGAAAAAAGGAGCTGCAGAACCCTGCTGAGAGAGGGAAAGCAGTCAGAGAATGGGACACTGCAGGGAAGGAATGTTTCTAATCAGAATAAAATGAAGAGCCATTTGCAAAATATTTCATGTGGAGCTTTTGACAAAAGTCACTTCCTTTGTGTCAAAGAAAAAAATTCAAGATAAATGACTCTGAGGGGGTGGAGCTCTGATACAGCCAAAGTTGCAAAGAACTTCCAACTGCCCTATGGCCCCAACAAGCCTTGCAAGCAGCACTGCCATAGGGAACAGAAATCAGCGGGCGAGACAGGAATGGGGAGCTCCTGGTGATCTGGGCACTTTCTCCTTCATGTCCCTGACCTGGCAGGAGCCGCTTTAGGACATGGATCCCAAAGGAGCAAGAGGGACCAGGAGGCGCCGCTGATCTGCACAGACCCCTTTGCCTGCTGCTGCCCCAGAGGGAACAAGTCAGTGGAATGTTTGCCTTCCTCCCTACCCCACCTTCCTCTCCTGCAGCAGCTGCTCTGTTTCTGCCACCCTCTCCCAGTGACCGCAGTGCCCTCCCCAGCTTCCTCCTCCTCTGCCCTGTGCTTCCCTACTGCATCCCCTGCTGAACAACCTGACCCTCCAACCTCACTCCTCCCCCCTGAATCCTTCCCACTGCAGGGAGCTGCTGAGGAGCCACATGGTCCATCCCTGGATTCTCCAAGCACTGAAACTGCCCATCCACTGTGACCACAGCCATGGGCCACATCCCACTGCCTGCCCAGCGTCCATCCATGGAGGTGACCACCATGTCCTTACATGCTGCCTCACCCACTGAAGGAGACAGTCTGTGTGAGACAGATATCTCCGATGTGGCCATACACAGTGTGACACTGCTCATCTGCCTCTGTGGGCTGGTTGAGAAGGGGGCTGTCATCGGCCTCCTCAACCTGTACAGCCGTAACTCTGGCATCTTTAAGCTGGCTGTTTCGGACTTCATCTTCCTTCTCCTCACAGTCCCCTCTGCCTTCCTCCTTTTGGTGGAGGACCTGTCCTGCTCTCCTATCTTGCCCTTGCTGTACCTGAATTTCCTTTTCCATCTGTCGGTGGTCTCCTGGTGGTCTCCTACTACTGGGCGCTGTACTGGCTGATGCCCAGCAGCACTGTGCTGTATATGGACAAGGTCTGCTGGCTCTGCTGCCGCTGGGACCTTCCTCTGTGCCTGAGGTGGGTGGTGGACACTGTCCAATACTGGGTCTTCTTTGCTCTCTTCACTGTCATTCCCACAATGACATTGCTGTGCCCATCAAATGTGCAGCAGCACTGCCAGGCAGCTCTCATTTCTGTGTTCACGCTTATCCTGCTCCTCTTTGCTGGACCTGTGATCATTTTCTGCACAGTCGATTTCATTAAGGCCAAGTGGGGCTCCCAGCAGCAGCAACCCAAGAGGCGCGACATCGTTATCCTCATCATTGCGCTGTTAACTCTCCTCCTCAGCCTCTGGAATTTCTTGCAGCAGCTGGGTTACACGGTTGTGTCCTCCCAGGTTGCTTTCCTGCTCAGCTGCATCCACAGCAGCACCAAACCCTTCATCACTTCTTAGTGGGGAGATGGAAGAGAGACAGCTCCATGTTGGTCTCCCGGAAGCTCTGTACTGTGCGGTCCCTCAGGGAGACTCTCCAGAGGGTCTTTGATGAGTAGAAAGAACAAACTGCTTGCAAAAATTTTTCCCCTACAAACACAGGGCTCTGAGCCTGTCCATCAGTTCCATTGCTCTGCTGAAGGACCAAGGCACACAAAAGACTGAGGTTTTCCTAGAGTCATGTGGTGGACAAAAATCCATGGGATCACCCTCCCCGTGGTGCTGTATTCCTGCAGGTGAAGGGAGCAGGAGCATTGCCTTGGGTGATTTTTGTGGGATGCTCTGCAGGGAGCACATTGGAGCATGGCTTTCCTGCTCCCTCCTGGATCCACATGGCTCCAAGCAGTGCAGCTGGGCTCAGTGCTGTTCCCCAGCTCTATTCCCCATGGAATGACCATCGTGGCCTCGGCCCCAGGGAATGAACTCCATCTCCTTTGGTTCAGCAGATGAGTTCTCATGGTGTTTCCAGGGAGCTCTTGCCTGCAAAGAATGGGACACCTTAATCCCTGGGGACACACCCAGCACGGGGTGGCAGTAATTTCCCAAATCCCTGCAGGGCTGGTGCCTCTGGATGGCAGGAGAGGGGCTGGGATGACAGGGAGCATCCTTCCCCTTCTGTCCAGCAGAGCCGGCCCTGCATTCCCAGCTGATGGGAAGGGACACCAGGTAGGGCTGCAGAGCTGGGGAGGGACAGCAACATTCCCTTATCCTTTCAGTGGGAATGTGTCACATTCTTGAATTCCAGAATTGAATTCTTCTGAGTAAAGTGCAGGGTCGATAGTGAACTCCACTGAACTCCTGTGCCTGTATCCAGAAAGTACATGGAATATGGAAATTCCCATCCCACCGGATGCTTGGACCATTGAAATGCACAGAGATTAGGGGGTTATGCTGCTCTTCTGCAGAATGAGGCCATCCATCCTCTGGTTCCCCAGCATCAGTGTCCAGGGAAGCCCTTGAGCACCTCCATCCTGAACCTGGCCACCCTCAGGAGGAGCTGAACAGCCACTCTGCACAGCAGCTCCAGCCACAGTCCAGCCTCTCCTGATCTTTGTCATTCTGTAACCACCCCTCAATCAGATTTGGATTCATGGTTTTTGTTTCTTTCCACTATGGCATTCCCAACCTCTGAATTTGTTGAATAAACAACAACCAGGCTTCACTGCAGAACCTGTCTCTGTTAAACAGTGTCCAAAATGGCTCATTTCCTTCTTTTATCCCATTCTAAAGCCTCTGGCTGGTCTGGGAGCAGGGCAGGTTCCTGTCTCATACCAGAGCCCTTCCTAAGGCACGTGCCTGCAATGCTTGGGATGATGTTGGCAGTGCCAAGAGCTCCTGATTCCTCCTGGCACAGACCTGGGCAGCAGCCACATCTCTTGCTCAGGGGGAAGTTGTCCCTCCTTTTCCCACTGCCTTAAATCCAGGGGAAAGCAACGTGCCACTGCTTCTGGAAAGGGAAGTGAGAGTGAAAGCCGTGGGTGGTGAGTCAGGCTTTGGACATACACATGAGAGATACTTGGACATCTGAGAAGGTTTTTCTCTCTCGGTCTTCCATTTTCCTGTTTATTGGAAAGACACTTTCCAAGGTGCAACCTCTTTTCCAGGGATGAACAACTCAGCCAGGGAATTTCTCCGAAGGCAAGTGCAGGAGGATCATGATCCTCCAATGTACATTTTCTACTTCCCAGTCACCCAGGTCACTCCCCAGCTGAGCTTCCTTTCAAAAGAGCAACGATTTCAAACAAAAGTTTTCCTGGATGTCCCTGACCATGGTAGAAGGAAAGATGGAATGAGATGATCTCTAAAGTTCCTTCTAACCCAAACAATTCTATGAGAATTCCTCACGTCAGTCTGCATCCAGCCCAGGCAGGAGTTCTCCTTCTGCACTCAGCAGCAGCCTGACAGAGTTCAAGGAGCATTTGGACAATGCTCTCAGGCAGAGGCTGGGATTGTTGGGATGTCCTGTGCACGGCCAGGAGCTCAACTCCATGAACCTTGTGGCTCCCTTCCAACTCTGGGTTAGAGTGGCTCTATTTCATGATGGTTCTCTTTCATGATGATTCCACTTGATGATGACTCCCCGGTGTTGTCCCTATTCCCTAGGCACATCCTCAAGAGACCTCTGCAATGCAACAATTACAGAAGAGGTGAATTCCTTTGCGCAGCTGCCAGGATCCAGCTGCTGTCCCTGGGGCAGGATCTGCAGGAGGTTCCCTGGAATGGTCCCTTGGGAAAGGGGAGCACAGCCCGCGGGGTGAGCCCGAGCAGCGTCCGGCGCGGGCTCTGTCCCAGCTCCTGCCACAGCCCCTGCTCTCCGTGCTGCCTCGTGTTCTCCAGGGCTCTCACACACAGGCAGCTGCCTCAGAGCCTGCCACGGGCTCAGGGCTCTGCTCCTCAGCTGCTCTTCACTCTGCCCGGGAAATGAGCAACGGGAGAGAGCCTCAGCAACCACACCTGTGCCCAGAGCACTTGGGCTCCATCTCAGCTTCTATTCTATTTTATAGCAACCTCAATCCCAAAATCTTGTATTTTGAACAGCCTGAACTTGCCCCCTCTCATTCTTGAGGTGGATCCTTAGGGCCCTGCAATACAAATGCTCAGTTAAACTTTGATTTCTGGTTCAAATCCAGTTTTCCCCCTGTTATACTGCAAGTTCAGTGGTATTTCACCTTCACCATACAGTTTCCTAGAGGATTCATACAATAATAAATTCCGTGCATGAGCTGGAGCACTGGCAGAGAGCAGATGGATTATTTAGGAGTTCTGCCAGGTGATTTCTTCTGAGAAGAGGCAAATCAATGCTACTCCCAGAGTATTGGAATGTTGGGCGACACAAGACTGATGATGGACTTTGGACCTGGTTAACATAAGAGATTTGATAACAGAATGCCTTGGATTAAGCAAATAGAACTTTGAAAATTAGACCTAGATTGCAAAAAGAATAAATCAGGCAGGTTTACTGGAAAAAAAAAAACCCCTTTAAAAATCTGCAAGCAAAAGATGGGTTTTTAGATGCTAAGTGTCTATATCTGATTTTAACCTAATCATTTTAGTACACATTACAGTCTCCCTGAAATAGTATATAAAAAGTTTGTATCCCACAATAAAAATTTGGGTTTGATCACCCAGTCAGTCTCCCCCTCTCTTTCATCCGAACCATGGCTTTAATCCTTGGAACGTTGCAGGTTTCCTCTGAGTCATCTTCTACACTCCCTTTGCAGTCTGACAGCAGCCTACAGTGAATTCCAAGCAAGTCCTAGAAAGCTGAGGTGAGATGATTCCTACCCAGGCTGACATGTGCCTCAGGGATCTGGGATGCTCCTCCTGGAAACTTCTGTATGTGTGATGGCCCTGGGGCCAGAAAATGTCCCTTTCTTTGCTGACACCATGTTTGTGTCCCCCGCTACGAATCTCCATCCCCTACCACCCCAATCCCTTTTAAGGGCAAACACTTCATGATTTAGGGGCTGAGGGGGTCCGGGGGAGGTGGAGAAGGACTTTGAAAAAGGGCATGGGTGAAAGGGCAAGGGGGACTGGCTTCCCCCTGACAAAAGGGGGGGGTCAAAATTGGATATTGGGAAGAAATCCTTCCCCGTGAGGGTGCCCGAGGGCCCCTTTTACCCGGCAGCCCCGTGAGGCTGTGGCTGTCCCTGGGGTCCCCGAAAGTTGCCAAAAGGGCCCGGCTGGATGGGGTTTTGGGGCAATTGGGACAGTTTGCAGTTATCTTGTTCCAAAGGGGAAATTGGGATCAGGTGTACAAAAGGGCCCCCCGTGTTCCCAGGGTGAGGA
>NW_026993509.1:0-12597 GCF_028769735.1 Zonotrichia leucophrys gambelii
GGGCCCCCCCCCGGCCCGCCGGGCCCGACCGCCCCGCCGCGGGCCCCCGCGCCGCGCCGCCCGCCCCCGGCCCCCGCGCCGCCGCCGCGGCCCCGCCCCCCCGCCCGCCCGCCGCCCCCCGCCGCCCGCCCCGCGCCCGGGGGGGCCCCCCGGGGCGCCCCCCCCCGGCCCCCCGGCGCCCCCGCGCCCCGCCGCGCCGCCCGCCCGCGCGCGCCCCCGGCGGCGCCCCGCCAGGCCGCCCCCCCGCCCGCGCCCGCGCGCCCCCCCCGCGCGCCGGGCGCGCCCGCCCCCCGCCCGCGCTGCCCCCGGCCCCCCGCCCCCCCGCGGCCCCGGCCGCGCCGCCCCCGCCGCGCGCCGCGCGCCCGCCGCGCCGCGCGCCCGCGCGCCGCGCGCGCCCGGCCGGCGCCGCGCCGCCCCGCCGCGCGCGGCCGCGCGCGGCGCGCGCGCGCCGCCCGCGCGCGGCGGCCCGCCGCCGCGCGCCGCGCGCGCCGCGCCCGCGCGCGCGGCGCGCCCGCGCCGCGCGCCCGCGCGCGCGCGCGCGGACGCGCCACCGCGCCGCCGCGGCCGCGCGCCGGCGCGCGCCGTCGCGCGCGCCGCCGCCGCGGCGGCGCGCGCGGCGCGCGCCGCCCGCGCCGCGCGCGCGCGCGCCGCGCCGGCGCGGCGCGCGCCGCGCGGGCGGCGCGCGCGGCGGCGCGCGCGCGCCGCGCGCCGCCGCGCGCGCCGCGCGCCGGCGCGCGCGCGCCGCGCGCGGGCCCGCGCCCGCGCCGCGCCGCGCGCCGCCGCGCGCGCGCGCGCGCCGCGCGCCCGCGCGCGCGCGCCGCGCGCGGCGCGCCCGCGCGCGCCCGGCCGCGCGCGCGCCCGCCGGCGCCGGCCCGCGCGCGCGCGCCGCGCCGCGCCGCGGCGCGCCCGGCCGCCGCCGCGCCCCGCCCGCCGCGCCCGCGGCGCGCGCCCGCGGCGCGCGCGCGCGGCGCGCGCGCCGCGCGGCGCCGCCGCGCGCCGCCGCCGCGCGCGCGCCGCGCCCCGGCGCCGCGCGCCCGCCGGCGCGCCGCGCGCGCGCGCCGCGCCCCCCCCGCTGCGCCGCCGCGCGCCCGCGCCGCGCCGGCCCGCGCGCGCGCGCCCCGCCCGCCGCGCCCTCGCGCCCGTCGCGCCGGCGCCGGCGCGCCGGCCGCGCGCGCCTCCCCGCGCCGCGCCCGGCGGCGCCCGCGCGCGCCGCGCCGCCGCGCGCGCGCCGCCGCGCGCCCGCCCGCGCGCGGCGCGCGCGCGCGCGCGCGCGCCGGCGCCGCGGCGCCGCGCCGCGGCCGCGCCGGCCGGCGCCGCGCGGCCGCGCCCGCGCGCGCCGCGCGCGCCCCGCCGCCGCGGCCGCGCGGCCGGCGCGCCGCGCGCCGCGCGCGCCCGCGCCGCGGCCGCCGCGCGGCCGCGCGCGGCCGGCGCGCCGCGCGCGCGCGCGCCGCGCGCCGCGCGCGCCGCGCGCGCCGCGCCGCGCGCGCGCGCGCGCGCCGCGCCGCGCGCGCCGCGCGGGCCGCGCCGCGCCGCGCGCGCCGGCGCCGGCGCGCGCGCCGCGCGCGTCGCCGCGCGCCACGCGGCGCGCGCGCGCGCCGCGCGCGCGCGCGCGCCGCGCGCGCCGCGCCGCGCGCGCGCCCGCGCGCCGCCGGCCGGCGCGCGCGCGCCGGCGCGCGCCCGGGCGCGCGCGCGCGCCGCGGCCCGCGGCGCGCCGCGCGCGGCGCGCGCGGGCGCCGCGCGGCGCGGCGGCCGGCCGCGCGCCGCGGGCGCGGCGCGCGGCGCGGCGGCGCGCCGCGCGCGGCGGGGCGCCCAGCGGCCGCGCGCGCGGCGCGCGCGCCGCGCGGCGCGCGCGGCGCCGGCCGCGGCCGCGCGCGCGCGCCGCGCGCGCGGGCGCGCGCGCGCGCGCGCGCGCGCGCGCGGCGCGCGCGCGCCGCGGCGCGCGCGCGCCGCGCGCGCCGCGCCCGCGGCGCCGCCGCGGCGGCGCGCCGCGGCGCGCCCGCCGCGCCGGCGCGCGCCGGCGCGCGCGGCGCGCGCCGCGGCGCGCGCCCGCGCCGCGCGCGCGCGCGCGCGCGCCCGCGCCGCGCGGCGCGCCGCGGCGCGGCGCGCGCGCGCGGCGCGCGCGGGCGCGCGCGGGCGCGCCGCGCGCCGGGCCGCGCGGCGCGCGGCGCCGGCGCGCGCCGGCCGCCGCGGCGCGCGGCGCGCGCCGGCGCGCGCGCCGCGCGCGCCGCGCCGCGCGCGCGCGCGCCGCCGCGGCGGGCCGCCGGCCGCGCGCGGCGCGCGCGGCCGCGGCGCGCCGCGCGCGCGCGCGCGCGCGGCGCCGCGCCCGCCGCGCGCGCGCGCGCGGCGCGCGCCGCCGCGCGCGCGCGGCCGGCGCGCGCGCGCCGCGGCGCGCGCGCGGCCGCGCGCCGCGCCGGCGGGCCGCGCGCCGCGCGCGCCGCGCGCCGGCGCGCCGGGCGCCGCGCGCGCGCGCCGCGCGCGGCGCCGGGGCGCGCGCCGCCGCGCGCCGCGCCGCGCGCGCGCGGCGCGCGCGCGGCCGCCGGCGCGCGCGCGCGCGCGGCGCGGCGCGGCGCCGCCGGCGCGCGCGGCGCGCCGGCGCGCGCGCGCGCGCCGCGCGCGCCGCGCGCGCGCGCGCCGGCGCGCGCGCGGCGCGCGCCGCGCGCGCGCGCGCCCCGCGCGCGCGCGCGCGCGCGCGCCGGCGCCGGCGCGGGCGCGCGCGCGCGCGCCGCCGCGCGCGCGCGCGCGCGCGCGGCCGCGCGCGCGCGCGCGCGCGCGCGCGCGCGGCCGCGCGGCGGCGCGCGCGCCGGCGCGCGCGCGCGCGCGCCGCCGCGCGGCCGCGCGCGCGCCGCGCCGGCCGCCGCCGCGCGCGCGCGGCGCGCGCCGCGCGGGGCGCGCCCGCGCGCGCGCGCGCGCGCGCGGCGCGCCGCCGCGCGGCCCGCGGCCGCGCCGCGCGCGCGCCGCGCGGCGCGGCGCCGCGCGGCGCGCGCCCCGGCGCCGCGGCGCGCGCGCGCCGCGGGGCGCGCGGCGCGCGCGCGCGGCGCCGCGAGCGCGCGCCGGCCGCCGGCGCGCGGCGCGCCGCGCGCGCGCGCGCGCGCCCGGCGCGCGCGCGCCGCGCGCGCGCGCGCGGCGCGCGCCGCCGCCGCCGGGCGCGCGCGCGCGCGCGGCGCGCGCCGCGCGCGCGCGGCCGGGGCGCGCGCGGCGCGCGCGCCCCGGCGCGGCCGCGGGCGCGCGCGCGCGGCGCGGCGCGCGCGCCGCGGCCCGCCGGCCGGCGCCGCGCGGCGCCGCGCGCCGCCCGCGCGCGCGGCGCGGCGCGCGCCGCGGCTCGCCGCGCCGCGCGGGCGCGCCGCGCGCGCGGCGCGCGCGCGGCCGGGCGCCAGGCGACGCGCGCGGCGTCGCGCCCCGGCCGCGCGCGCGCAGCGCCCGGCGACGGCGCCGCGCCGCGGCCGCGCGCCGCGCGCGCGCCGCGCGGCGCGCGCGCGCCGCGCGCGCGCGGCGCCGCGGGCGCGGCGCGCGCGCGCCGCCCGCCGGGCCGCGCGGCGCCGCGCGCCCGCGCGCGCGCGGCGCGCCGCGCGCGCGCGCGCCGCGCGCGCGGCGCGCGCGCGCGCCGCGGCGCGGCCGCCGCGCGCGCGCGCGGCGCGCCGGGCGGCGCCGCGCGCGCGCGCCGCCGCGCCGCGCGGCGCGGGGCCGGCGGCGCCGCGCGCGCGCGCGCGCCGCGCGCGCGCGCGCGCGGCCGCGCGGCGCCGCGCCGCGCGCGGCGCGCGCCGCCGCGGCCGCGCCGGCGCCGCGCGGCGCGCGCGCGCCCGCGCGGCGCGCGCGCCGCGCGCGGCGCGCGCGCGCGCGCGCCGGCCCGCGCGCGCCGCGCCGCGCGGCCGCGCCGCCGCGCGCGCGCGCGCCGCGCGCGCGCCGCGCGCGCCGCGCCCGCGGCGCGCGGCGCGCGCGCGCGCGCCGCGCGCGGCGCGGCGCGCGGCGCGGCGCGCGGCGCGCGCGCCGCGCGGCCGCGCCGGCGCGCGCGCGGCCGCGCGCCGCGGCGCGGCCGCGCGCGCCGCGCGCCCCGGCGCGCGCGCGCGGCCGCGCCGCGCGCGCGCCGCGCGCGCCGCGCGCGGCGGCGCTCGCGCGCGCGGCGCGCGCGCGCGCGCGCGCCGCGCCGCGCGGGCGCTGCCGCGCGCCGCGCGCGGCGGCGCGCGCGCCGGGCGCGGCGCGCGCGCGCCCGCGCGCCGGCGCCGCGCCGCGCGCGCCGCGCCGCGGCGCGCGGCGCCGCCGCGCCGCTCGCGCGCCGCGCGCCGCGCCGGCGCGCGCGGCCGCCGCGGCGCGCGCCCCGCCCCGGGGCCCGGGCCGCGCGGGGCCGCGGCCGCGGCCCCCGGGGGCGGCCCGGGGGCCGCCGCGCGCGGCGCGCCCCCCGCGCGCGCGCGCGCCGCGCGCGCCGGCGCGCGCGCGCCGCGCGGGGGGGCCGACCCGGGGGGCGCGCTCGCGCCCCCGGCCCCCGCGCCCCCCGCCGCGGCCGGGGGCGCGCGCGCGCCGCGCCGGGGCCGGCGCGCGCCGCCGCGCCGCGCCCCCCGCGGCGAGCGGCGGCCGCGCCCCCGGCGCGCGCCGGGGCGCCCCGCCGCCCGGGCGCCCCGCGGCGCGGCGGGCCGCGCCCCGGGGGCGGCGGGGGCCGCGGCCCCGCGCCCCCCGCGCCGCGCGCGCCGGGCCGGGGCGGCCCCCGCCGCCGCGGCGCGGCCCGGGGCGCGCCCGCCCCAGCGCGGCGGCCGCGCCGCGCGCGCCGCGCGCCGCGGCCCCCGCGCGCCGGCGGCGCGCGCGCAGCGGGCCGCGCGCGCGGCCCCGGGCGCCGCGCGCGCGCGGGGCCCCCCCCCCGCGTCGCGGCCCGGGCGGCGCGCCCGCCGCGCGCGCGGCCCCCCGGGCCCCGGGGGCCGCCGCGGCCCCGGGGGGGGGGGGGGGGGGGGGGGGGGGGGGGGGGGGGGGGGGGGGGGGGGGGGGGGGGGGGGGGGGGGGGGGGGGGGGGGGGGGGGGGGGGGGGGGGGGGGGGGGGGGGGGGGGGGGGGGGGGGGGGGGGGGGGGGGGGGGGGGGGGGGGGGGGGGGGGGGGGGGGGGGGGGGGGGGGGGGGGGGGGGGGGGGGGGGGGGGGGGGGGGGGGGGGGGGGGGGGGGGGGGGGGGGGGGGGGGGGGGGGGGGGGGGGGGGGGGGGGGGGGGGGGGGGGGGGGGGGGGGGGGGGGGGGGGGGGGGGGGGGGGGGGGGGGGGGGGGGGGGGGGGGGGGGGGGGGGGGGGGGGGGGGGGGGGGGGGGGGGGGGGGGGGGGGGGGGGGGGGGGGGGGGGGGGGGGGGGGGGGGCGGGGGGGGGGGGGGGGGGGGGGGGGGGGGGGGGGGGGGCCCCCCCCCCCCCCCCCCCCCCCCCCCCCCCCCCCCCCCCCCCCCCCCCCCCCCCCCCCCCCCCCCCCCCCCCCCCCCCCCCCCCCCCCCCCCCCCCCCCCCCCCCCCCCCCCCCCCCCCCCCCCCCCCCCCCCCCCCCCCCCCCCCCCCCCCCCCCCCCCCCCCCCCCCCCCCCCCCCCCCCCCCCCCCCCCCCCCCCCCCCCCCCCCCCCCCCCCCCCCCCCCCCCCCCCCCCCCCCCCCCCCCCCCCCCCCCCCCCCCCCCCCCCCCCCCCCCCCCCCCCCCCCCCCCCCCCCCCCCCCCCCCCCCCCCCCCCCCCCCCCCCCCCCCCCCCCCCCCCCCCCCCCCCCCCCCCCCCCCCCCCCCCCCCCCCCCCCCCCCCCCCCCCCACCCCCCCCCCCCCCCCCCCCCCCCCCCCCCCCCCCCCCCCCCCCCCCCCCCCCCCCCCCCCCCCCCCCCCCCCCCCCCCCCCCCCCCCCCCCCCCCCCCCCCCCCCCCCCCCCCCCCCCCCCCCCCCCCCCCCCCCCCCCCCGCGCGCCGCCCGCGCGCGCGGCGCCGCGCGCCCGCGCGCGGCGGCCGCGGCCACGCGCCCGGCGCGCCGCGCGCCCGCGCGCGCGCCGGGCGCCGCGCGCCGCGCGGCCGCGCCGCCGCGGCCGCGCGCCGGCCGCGCCGCGCGCCGTCGCGCCGCCCGCGCGCCGCGCGCGCGCGCGCCGCGCCGCGCGCGCGCGCCGCGCGCGCCCGCGCGGCGCGCGCCGCGCGCGGGGGCCGCGCGCGCGCGCGCCCGCGGCCCCCGCGCGCCGCGCGTCCGCCGCGCGCGACGGCGCACGCGCGCGCGCCGGCGCGCGCGAGCGCCCCCCGCGCGCGCCGGCCCGAGCGGCGCCCCCACGCCGGCGGCCGGGGGCCCGCCCGCGCGCCGCCGCGGCCGGGCCGCGCCCGCCCCGGGCCGGCCGGCCCGCCCCCGGCGCGCGCGCGCCCCCCCGCCGCGGCGCGCGCGCGCCCCGCGGGGGCCACGGCGCGCCGGCGCGCCGCGCGCCCGCGCCCCCGGGGGCGCGCCGCGCGCCGCCGCCGCCGCGCGCCGCCCGCGCGCGCCCGCGCCCGCGCGCGGGGCCCGCCCCCCGCCGCCGGGGCCCCCCGCCCCGGCCCGCCGCGGCCCCCGCCCGCCCGGGCGGCGGCGCCGGCGCCGGCGCGCGCCGCCGCCGCTGCCGCCCGCGACGCCCGCGCGCCGCCCGGACGGGCCCGCGCCCCCGCCAGGGGGGCCCCGCGCGCGCGCGGCGCGCCGCCGCGCGGGCCGCGCGGCGCACCCCGCGGCGCCCCCCGCCCCGCCGCCCGCCGCGGGCCCCCCGCCGCCGGCGCCGGCCGCGCCGCGCGGCGGGCCGCGCGCGCGCGCGCGCCGGGGCCACGCGGCCGCCCCGCCGCGCGCGAGCGGGGCCCGCCGCCCCGGCCGCCCGGGCGCGGCGCGCGCGCCCGCCGGCGCGCGCCGCGCGCGCCGCGCGCCGCGCGGCCCCCCGCCGCCGCCCGGGCCGCGCGCGCGGCCGCGCCGCGCCCGCGCCGCCGCGCGGGCGCCCGCGGGCCGCGCGCGCCCCGCCGGCGCCGCGGCGCGCCGGCCCCGCAGGCGCCCGCGCGGCCGCCGCGCCCCGCGCCGCGCGCCCCCGTGGCCCGCGCCGCGCCGCCCGCGCGCGCCCGCCGGCGCCGCGCGCGCGGCGCGCCGCGCCGCGCCGCCCCGCCGCCCCACGCGCCGCGGGCGCGCGCGCGCCCGGCGCCCGCGCGCCGCCCCGCGCGCCGGCGCCGCGCGCCTGCGCGCGCGCGCCGCGCCGCGGCGCGCCGCCGCGGCGCGCGCCGCGCGCGTCCGCCCGCGCCGAGCCCCGGCCCCGCCGCCGCGCGCTCGCCGGCGCCGCGGCGCCGCCGGCGCGGCGCCGCCGGTCGCGGCCGCGCGCCCCGCCGCGCCGCGCGCGCGCCGACGCCGCGGCGCGCGCCGCGACGCGCGCCCCGCGCGCGCGCGCCGCGCGCGCCGGCGCGCGCTCGCGCGTGCGCGGCCGCGGGGGCGCGCCGCCGGCCCCGCGCCGCCGCCCGCCTGCGGCGCGAGCCGCGGCCGCGCCGCGCCGGCGGCCGCGCCGCCGCCGCGCGCGCGCGCCCGCCGGCGCGCCGGCGGCCCGCGCGCCGCGCGCCGCGCCCGCCGCGCCGCGCCGACGCGCCGGCGCGGCGCGCGCCGCGCCGGCGCCGCCGCGGCGGCGCCCCGCGCCGCTGGCGCGGCGCGCCCGCGACGCGGCCGCGCGCGCGGCGCCGCGCCGCCGCGCGCGCCGCGCCGCGCCGCGCCCCCGCCGCACGGGCGCGCGCCCGGCACGGCGCGGCGTCCGCGGCGGGCGCGTCCGCCGCGCGCGCGCGCGGCCGCGCGCGCGCGCGACCTCGCGCCCGGCCGCGGCCCGGGCCGCGACCGCGCGCGCGCCGCCGCGCGCGCGCGCGGCCGCGCCGCGCGCCGCCGCGCGCGCCCCGCGACGCCCCCCCCGGCCCGCGCGCGCGGAGCGCGTCGCCGGCCCGCCGCGCGCCCGCGCGCGCCCGCCCGCGCGCGCCGCCCCGGCGCGCCGCGCGTCGCGCCGCGACGCGCGCGCGCGCGCCGCGCGCGGCGCCCGCGCGCGCGGCCGCCGCCGCGCGCCGCCAGCGTCGCGGAGCGCGCGCCGGCGGCCGCCGCCGGCGCCGCCGCCCGCGCGCGCGCCCGCCCGCGGGCGGCGCCCCGCCTCGCGCGCGCGGGCGCCCCGACCGCGCGCCCCCGGCGCTCGCGTCCGGGGGGGCCCCGGGGCGCCCCGGCCGCGCGGGCCCCCGCGCCGCGCCCCGCGCCGCCCCCGGGGGGCCGCCGCCCGCGCGGCCGCCGACGCCGCCGCGAGCCGGGCCGGGCAGCCGGGGGCGAGCCCGCCGGGGCGCCGCCGGCCGCGCTGGCCCGCCCCACGCCGGCCGCCCGGGGCCCGCCCGCGCCCGCGCGCCCGCGCGGCGCCGCGCGCGCCGCGCGCGGGGCCACGCCGCCCCGGCCCGGCGCGCGCGCGCCCCGGGGCGGACGCGCGCGGCGCGCGCCGACGCGGCGGCGCCGCGCGCGGCCGCGCGCCGACGCGCCCCGCGCCCAGAGCCCCCAGGGGGCCCCCACCGGCGGCCCCGCCGCTGCGCCGCGCCCCGGCCGCGCGCCCCCCCCGCCGCCACGCGCGCGGGCGCGCCCGCGCGCGCGCCCGCCGCCCCGGCGCGCCGGGCCCCGCCGCGCCGCGCGAGCCCGCCCGCGGGCGCGCGCCGCGCGCCGACGCCGCGAGCCGCCCCGCCGCCGGCCGCCCGGCCGCCCGGGCCCGCGCCGCGCCCGCCGCGGGGCGCGCCGGCGCGGGCCGCGCGCCGCGGGGCCCCCGCGACCCCCCGCCCCCAGCCAGCCGCCGGCGCAGCCGCCCCGCCGCGGCGGCCGCCGTGCGCCCGGCGCCGGGCCCCGGCGCGGCGCGCGCGGCCGCGGCGCCGCCGCGGCCCGGGGCGCCCCCGCGCCGGGGCCCCCCCCGGGGGCGGGCCCCGCGGCCCCGGCCCGGAGCGGCCGCCCGCCCGCCGACCCCGGCGCGTCGGCGCCGCCCCCCCCCCGGGGCCCCGGGTGCGGGGCGCCGCGGCGCGCCGCCGGGCGCCGCGCGCCGCGCGCGCGCGCGGCGCCCCCCCGGCCCCCCCGCCCGGCCGCCGCGCCGGCCGCCCGACGGCCCCGCCCGGGGCGCGCGGCGCCCGCCGCCGGACGCCGCCGCCCCGCGCGCGCGCCGGCGCGCCCCCGGCGGGCGCCGCGCGCGGCGCCCCCGCGCGCCCGCCCGCCGCCGCGCGCCGGGGGCGACCGTCGGCCCGGGCCCCGCGGCGCCCCCACGCGGCCCCCGCGGCGCCCCCACGGGCCCCGCGCCCCGGCCGCGCCCCGCCGGGCCGCGCCCGCGGCCCCCGCCCCGCGCCCGCGCCCCGCCCCGGCGCCCCCGGCGCGGAGCGCCGCGCCCCGGCGCGCGCCGCGCGCCGCGCCGCGCGCCCCCGCCGCCGGCCGCGCGGCGCGGTCGCCCGGTCCGCGCCGCGGCGCGCCCGCCCGAGCCGGCCCCCCCCCCGCGGGCCCCCGCGGCGGCCCCGGGGCCCCCCGCGACCCGGGCGGCGGCGCCGCGGGCCGGGCGCCCCGCGGGGCGCGCGCGCCGCCCCCGCGCCCCGCGCGCCGCCGCGGCCGCGCGCGCGCGCCGAACCCCCGGCGCCCGGCGCCCGCGCGAGCCCCCCCGGGCCGCGCGCCGCGCCCGTCGCGCCGCCGGCGCGGGGGCGACCGCGCCGGCGCGCCGCCCCCCCGCCCCCGCGCCGCGGCCCCCGCGCGCCGCGCCCGTCCCGCGCGGCCCCCCGGCCGCGCGCGCCGCCCGGCGCCGGGGCCCCGCGCGGCCCCGCGCCCGCGCGCGCCCGCGCCCCGCGCGACCGCGCCGCGGCCGCCGCCGCGCGCGCGCGGGGGGGGCGCCGCTCCGCGGCCCGGCCCGGCCCGGCCGCCGCGCGGCGCGCCCCGCGCCGCCCGGCCGCGCGCGCCGCCCCCCGCCCCCCCGCGCGCCTGCTCGCGCGCGGCGCCGGCGCGGCCGCCGCCGCGCGGCGCGCCCCGCGCCGCGGCCCCGGCCGCGCCGCGCGGGGCGCGCGCCGGGCCCCGCGCGCCGGGCCCCGCGCGGCCGGCCCGCGCGCGCCCCCCCGCCCCCGCCGCTGACAAAGCGCGCCGCGCCCCGGCGCGCCGACGCCGCCGCCGCGCGCCCGGCCCCCGTCGCCCCCGGGGCGCGGCCGCCGCCGGCGCCGCGGCCGCGGGGCCCGCGGGCGCGACGCCGCGGCCGGGGCCCCCGGCGCCGCCCCGCGGGCCGCGCGCGGCCCCCACCGGGACGCCGGCCCGCGCCCGGCGCGCGCCCCCGCGCCGCGGGGGGCACGCCCGCCGGCGCCCCGCGCGCGGCGCCCGCGCGGGCGCGGCCCGGCGCGGCCCCCCCCCGTCCGCGCCGCGGGGGCGGCCCGCGGCGTCCCCGCGCAGCGCGCCGCCCGCGCGAGCCGCGCCCGCCCGCCCGGCGCCCGCGCGCGGCCCCCGGGGCGCCGCGCCGCGCCGCCCGCGCGCGCCGCGACGCCGCGCCGCGCGCCCGCCCGGCCCCCGCCCCGCGGGACCGGCGGGCCCCGCCCCGGCCGCGCCCCGCGCGCGCGCCCCGGGCGCCGCGCGGGCCGGGCGCGCGCCGGCCCGCGCACCGCCCCCGCCGCCCGCCGCCGCGGCGCGCCGCGCGCCCCGCGCCGCCGCCGCGCGCGCGCCGCCGCGCCGCCGCCGCCGCGCGCGCGCCGGCGCGCCGCCGGCGCCGCGCGCGCGACGCCGCCGCCGCGCGGCGCCCGCCGCGCGCGCCGCGCTCCGCCGCGCACCGCCGGGGCGCCGCGCGCCGCGCGCGACGCCCGCGCCGCGCGCCCCGACGCCCGCGCCCGCCGCCGCGCGCGCCGCCCCGCGCGCGCCGCCCCCCGCGCCGGGCCGCGCGCGGGGCCCCGCGCGCCGGCGCGCGCGCGCGCCGCGCCCGCGCCGCCCCCGCGCCGGAGGCGGGCCGCCGCGCGCGCGCCCGCGCGCCGTGGGGGCCCGCGCCGCGCGCGCGGCGCCGCGCGCGGCGCCGCCCCCCGGCGCGGGCGCCGCGCCGGCGCGCGCGCCCGCCAGGCGCGCGCGCGCCCGCGCCGCCCGCCGCGCCCCGCCCCCGCGTCCGGCGCCGCGGGGCCCGGCGACGCGCGGCGCGCGCGCGCGCCGCGCGCGCGCCCCGGCGCCGCGGGCCCGGCGCGCCGCCACGACGCGCGCGCCCGCGCGCGCCCGGCGGCGCGCCGCGCGCGCGCCGCCCCGCGCGGCGCGCGCCGAGCGGCCGCGGCCGCCGCCGGCCCGCGCGCCGCCGCCGCCGACCCGCGCCGCGCGCGCCGGCGCCGCCGCGCCGCCCGCGGGGCGCGCCCCGGCCGCCCGCCGCCGCCGGCCCGCCGCGCTCCCCCGCGGCGGTCGCGGAGCCGCCGCCCGCCGCGCGGCCCGCCCGCGCGCCCCCGCGGCGCCCGCGCGGGGCCCCCGCGCCACGCCGGCGGCGGCCGCCGCGGGGCGCCCGCGCCCCGGCCCGGCCGCCCGGGGCCCCGGGGCCCGCCCGCGCCGCCCGCGCGCCGCCGCGCGCGGGCGGCCCCGCGCCCCAGCGCCGCGCCGCCCCGGGCGACCTCCCGCCGCCGCCCGCGGCCCGCCCGCCGCGGCGCGAGGCCGCGCGCCCCGCCGCCGCGGCCCGCCGGCCGCATCGGGCGCGCCGCGGCCCGCCGCCCGCCGCGGCCGCCCCGCGCGCCGCCCGCGGCCGCGCGCGCGGCCCGCGCGCGGCGCCGGGCCCCCCGCCGCGCCCCGCGCCGCGCACGCGCGCGGCGGCCCCGGGACCCGCCGGCGCGCCCGCCGCCGCGCGGCGGGCCGCGGGCCGCCGCGCCGCGCCGCGCGGCGCGCCCGCGGCCCCGCGGCGCCGCCCCCGACCCGCGGCGCCCCGCGCCCGCGGCGCGCCGCCCCCGCGGCGCCGCGCCCGGCCGCCGCCCGGCCGCGGGCCCGCGCGCCGCGGCGCCCGCCGACCGCGCCGCCGCCCGCGGCCCCGCCGCGCCGGGGCCCCGGCGGCGGCCGCGCGCGCCCCGCCCCCCGCCCCCCGCCGCCGCGGGCCGGCGCCGGCCGCGCGGCGCCCCGGCGCCCCGCCGCCCCGAGCCGGGGCCCGCGCCGGGGCGGACGCCCCGCCGCCCGCGGCGCGCCGCCCGCCGGGGCGGGGCCCCGCCCCCCGCGCCGCGCCGCGCCCCGCCCGGGCGGCGCGCGGCGCGCCGCCGGCCGCGCGCCCCGCGCCCGGCCGCGCGGCGCGCGCCCGGCGCCCCCCGCGCGCCCGCGCCCGCCGCGCGCGGCGCGCGCGCCGGCGCGCCGCCCGCGTCCGCGGGGCCCCGCCGGCGGGCGCGCGCCGCGCGCGCCCCGCGCCCGCGCGCGCCCCGCCCGGGCCCCGGCGCGCCCGCGCCGCCCGCCGCGCGGCGCGGCCGCGGCGCGCGGCGCCGCCGCGGCCCCCGCACCCCGCCGGGCCCCCCGCCCCCCCGGGGCGCCGGCCCCCGGGCCCCCGCGGCCCCCGGGGGGCCGGCCGGGGGGCGCGCGCGCGGGCGCCCCCCCCCGCCCCCCCCCCGCGCCCCGGCCCGCCCCGCGCGCCCCGGGGCCGCCGCCCCGGCGCCGCCCGCCGGGGCGGGCTCGGCCCCGGCCC
>NW_026993510.1:0-12587 GCF_028769735.1 Zonotrichia leucophrys gambelii
CAGACCCAAGCTGGCACCAGTTCCAACTCCAGCCATTTGACCTCGGCACGTGTCTCCTGCAATCTGCCACACCAACCTGGGCTGCTGAGTTTTGCTTACCTGGGAAAAGGGTCAGCACTAGTGTTCAGGGGCCTGTGGCCTGGAGCGACCGGCTGTCTGCTGAATGTCCACATTGCGCAGGATGCCTCCTGGACGCAAGCTGCCACCACTGCAAAGTCAGGCTGGTTTGAGAGTCAGAAATGCCTGCAGCACCCTGCCATCAGAAACCTGAACTGGTGAGTTACACTTCCTTGTGTAGATTTGGCCTTGGTATTCTGTGCCCAGGGGCCCTTAGTGGCCGTCTGCCTGCTGAAATTCGGCCTTGCGCAGGATGCCTCCGGCATGCAAGCTGCCACCACCTTTTAGTCAGGCAGGCTTGAGAGTCACACATGGCTGCAGCAACCTGCGAACAGAAACCTGAGCTGGTGAGTTACACTTCCTTGTGTAGAGGGTGGCATTTCTCTCCTGTGCCCAGGGGCCCTTAGTGGCCGGCTGCCTGCTGAAATTTCTGCATTGCCAAATACACCGTGCACACCCAAGCTGGCACCAGTTCCAACTCCAGCCATTTGGCCTCGGTACGTGTCTTTTGCCATGTGCCACATGAACCTGGGCTGCTGAGTTTTGCTTACCTGGGAAAAGGGTCAGCATTAGTGTTCAGGGGCCTGTGGCCTGGACTGACCGGCTGCCTGCTGAAATTCTGCCTTGCGCAGGATGCCTCCGGCATGCAAGCTGCCACCACCCTTTAGTCAGGCAGGCTTGAGAGTCACACATGGCTGCAGCACCCTGCCATCAGAAACCTGAGTTGGTGAGTTACACTTCCTTGTGTAGAGTGTGGCATTTCTCTCCTGTGCCCAGGGGCCCTTAGTGGCCGGCTGCCTGCTGAAATGCTGCATTGCCAAATACGCCGTGCAGACCCAAGCTGGCACCAGTTCCAACTCCAGCCCTTTGGCCTCGGCACGTGTCTCCTGCCATCTGCCACATGAACCTGGGCTGCTGAGTTTTGCTTACCTGGGAAAAGGGTCAGCACTAGTGTTCAGGGGCCTGTGGCCCTGAGTGACCGGCCGTCTGCCACCTGATGTTCTGCGTTGTGCAGGATGCCTCCCGGACCAAAGTTGCTACCACCACAAAATCAGGCTGGTTTCAGAGTCCCAAGCGCCTCCATCAATCTGGCACACGAACCTGGGCTGCTGAGGTTTGGTTACCTGGGAAAAGGGTCAGCACTAGTGTTCAGGGGCCTGTGGCCCGGAGCGACCGGCTGTCTGCTGAATGTCCACATTGCGCAGGATGCCTCCTGGACGCAAGCTGCCACCACTGCAAAGTCAGGCTGGTTTGAGAGTCAGAAATGCCTGCAGCACCCTGCCATCAGAAACCTGAGCTGGTGAGTTACACTTAGCTGTGTAAAGGGCGGCATTGGTGTTCAGGAGGCCCAGGGGCTGTTAGTGGCCGGCTGCCTGCTGAAATGCTGCATTGCCAAATACGCCGTGCAGACCCAAGCTGGCACCAGTTCCAACTCCAGCCATTTGGCCTCGGCACGTGTCTCCTGCCATCTGCCACACCAACCTGGGCTGCTGAGGTTTGCTTACCTGGGAAAAGGGTCAGCACTAGTGTTCAGGGGCCTGTGGCCCGGAGCGACCGGCTGTCTGCTGAATGTCCGCATTGCGCAGGATGCCTCCTGGACCTACGCTGCAATCTGTGCCGAGTCCAGCTCGTTTGAGAGTCCCGAGCGCCTCCATCAATCTGGCACACGAACCTGGGCTGCTGAGGTTTGCTTACCTGGGAAAAGGGTCAGCACTAGTGTTCAGGGGCCTGTGGCCCTGAGTGACCGGCCGTCTGCCACCTGATGTTCTGCGTTGTGCAGGATGCCTCCCGGACCAAAGTTGCTACCACCACAAAATCAGGCTGGTTTCAGAGTCCCAAGCGCCTGCAGCAATCTGCCACACCAACCTGGGCTGCTGAGGTTTGCTTCCCTGGGAAAAGGGTCAGCACTAGTTTTAAGGGGCCTGTGGCGTGGAGTGACCGGCTGCCTGCTGAAATTCCGCATTGCGCAGGATGCCTCCTGGACGCAAGCTGCCACCACTGCAAAGTCAGGCTGGTTTGAGAGTCAGAAATGCCTGCAGCACCCTGCCATCAGAAACCTGAGCTGGTGAGTTACACTTCCTTGTGTAGAGGGTGGCATTTCTCTCCTGTGCCCAGGGGCCCTTAGTGGCCGGCTGCCTGCTGAAATTTCTGCATTGCCAAATACGCCGTGCAGACCCAAGCTGGCACCAGTTCCAACTCCAGCCCTTTGGCCTCGGCACGTGTCTCCTGCCATCTGCCACATGAACCTGGGCTGCTGAGTTTTGCTTACCTGGGAAAAGGGTCAGCACTAGTGTTCAGGGGCCTGTGGCCCTGAGTGACCGGCCGTCTGCCACCTGATGTTCTGCGTTGTGCAGGATGCCTCCTGGACCAAAGTTGCTATCACCAAAAAATCAGGCTGGTTTCAGAGTCCCAAGCGCCTGCAGCAATCTGCCACACCAACCTGGGCTGCTGAGGTTTGCTTCCCTGGGAAAAGGGTCAGCACTAGTGTTCAGGGGCCTGTGGCCCGGAGTGACCGGCTGTCTGCTGAATGTCCGCATTGCGCAGGATGCCTCCTGGACCTACGCTGCAATCTGTGCCGAGTCCAGCTCGTTTGAGAGTCCCGAGCGCCTCCATCAATCTGGCACACGAACCTGGGCTGCTGAGGTTTGCTTACCTGGGAAAAGGGTCAGCACTAGTGTTCAGGGGCCTGTGGCCCTGAGTGACCGGCTGCCTGCTGAAATTCCGCATTGCGCAGGATGCCTCGTGGATCCAAGCTGCCACCACCGCAAGGTCCGGCAGGTTTAAGAGTCACAAATGCCTGCAGCAACCTGCCATCAGGAAACTGAGCTGGTGAGTTACACTTCCTTGTGTAGAGGGTGGCATTTCTCTCCTGTGCCCAGGGGCCCTTAGTGGCCGGCTGCCTGCTGAAATGCTGCATTGCCAAATACGCCGTGCAGACCCAAGCTGGCACCAGTTCCAACTCCAGCCCTTTGGCCTCGGCACGTGTCTCCTGTGTTTTGCGGAGAAAAGAAGAAACCTCACAACTTGTAAAAGTTGTAAAGCCCGGTATGCTTTATTACGACGCGCGCCGGACGCAAGACTCCCCAAAAGGGCATGCGTGCCCCTGGAGACTCCGAGTCCCCTTTTTATCCCCCCTTCCAAATGCATATGCATACAGTTTCAAATTAAGTTCATACATATTCATTCCACATGACATTTAGCACTAATTCTTCTTTATCGAAGGAATTCCTAAGTCGGGGGCAGATTGACCTCGTGGTTTTTCTGTTTTTCTTTCTCTGTCTCCTTGCTGTCTCTGGAACGCGGCCTCTCCTTCAGCTTTAGCTCCACAGACCCTTCACCTCTCCTAGACACTTTACCTAGTTCAGGATGGATATTCTGTCTCATTCCCCCCTTTCCTAGGAAATAAGTAAATTCTTTTACTTAAGGAAAATTTCCACGACAATAAGTGTCTTTTAGCGCTTTACCATGTACATTTGACAAAGAGGTTAGTACAGCTATTCGTTGTAGCATTCTCCAGTTCCAAATTAACAATGTAATAGATAATCCTAAGCTTATCCCAACTAATATTAGTAAAACTAGAATAGGGTGGCACAACTTATCAAAGGTTCCATTTGCAGTTGGTGATCACCCAAAGATCACATCTCACCAGTGATTATCCGTATTTTATTCTTTGTAGAACTCTGGTTATTTCTTTTGTACCATGTTGGACAGTAATTAAGGTTTTCTTTCCACTTTCTCGGATTTCTTTCAAGACTTCTAATAAGTCTTGGTGCTTAATTAATTGTTTTACCAATGTAAGGTTCACCCCGATAGGGGTAGGTGGTAGTCTGTGATACATTGTGTAATTGGCTGTAATCAGCTGGTGGGATGTTACTGGTACCAAATACGAAAAATCACACCCAATAATCTTAACAAAATTACAAATACAAATACAGAGATTAGAATGGTTTCTACTAGACAGAATAACATCATTGCTATTAATTTGTACAGCAGCACAAACAGTTCTCAAACATGCACCCTTTTCCAGTATATACGAGCACAGTTTTCTGGTCAGTGACTGGATGAATTTCAAAGTGACAAATACTCTGTTCAGTGTCCAAACACATCCTGGGCATTAGCAGTATTGCTTTCACAAATGAATCCCATTTGTTCTCTAGTAATGCAGGATTCTAAGTTTACTACCTGCCACTTTTCATTCATCTTTTTGTGCCCACACTCTATGTTCTGAAGGATAGAGTGTTGTTTCTTCATGGTTTAATCTTAGGGCAATGATGGGATGGATAACATAAACAGTGGCATTACATATGGTAAGCACAAAGGCAGTGGCCACATTAGAAATAGGATCATAGGTGAAATTCACCATAATCCACCAGGATTAAAACTTCCTTTCAAAATCAATTGCATTATCCCATTCAATTTTCTGAATTTGAGCTGGAAAATTACCTTCACCCCTTTCCTATATGATCAGAGCTGCTGTTGCTTGTATCCATAACTGTGCTTGTATACAACTGAAAGCTAAAGACACATTATCTTGAACTATACTAAGTGCTTCTACTATCAATTTGTGGTCTTGGTCCCCGGCCTGTTCATTCTTCTTTACTTTGGCAGTACTTTTGAAATCTGTCACTGGCTAGTTCCTAATGCCAGTAGAGATTACTATAAAGGCTGCTTCAATTTTGTTAGGCTACCTGCTGCAGCAGCCAGTTTATTCATCAGTATTTCTGAATCAATTCTATTTAAAACTCCTAATCTTGTCCCTAATATGCCAGTTAGATGTTTGTTATGGGGAACAGGAACTGCTTTCTGTCCATGATCATCCCTCCCTGCCAGAGGGATGTGCTGGGCTCATACTACAAATTCAGACACACTTCACAAGTGTATCTGACAGAGGTTTAGGTCATACTTGAGACAGATGTTTGTTCTGAAATGTAGAGACTTCAGGAATTTTAACTTCTCTCTCTCCCTCCAAAGCACCTGATTTCCCAGATGTGTGGCAAGCAGGAATGTCTCTCCTGGTCACCCACCTTGCCCTTAGCTAAGATCAAGCTGTGGACTGTGTTCAGGGCAGAAGATAATGGAGGGGAAATCTTGAGAGAAGAGCCTAAATTCATTGCCTACAGGCTGTATCAGGGTGAAATTACACCAACTGTCTGATTCACTTAGGTCATCACAGACTTCCTGGTGTTCATATACACCAGGGGAGGTTCAGACACTAATTACATCTGGTCTCTCATAAGCCATCCTTTTGATGACTAAGCACTTTACTTTGATTTCTTCGCTTCAGATTCCTTGAAGTGTTCACAGCTCCTGTTCTTGCTATTCTTACTCCTCACATACTTGATTCTCGTGGATTACTACAGTAGATATGTTTAATATAAACCTTCTTTATCTCAGAAGGTTTTCCTATGGATCCAGTATACTGATTAAATGCCAGGGACCAAGGCCATTCAGCATTGCTTTGGGTAGAGGTACTCTCTAGTTTTAAAACTTCAGTTATAATTCCATACAAAACAATTCTGTACACTAAAGTATGAGCTACTCCCGACCGCAATATACTCATTTTGCCCGAATAAGTTTTAGTCTCAGTTCATTGTCTCCTGGTGTCACTCCTGAAGGGGCTTCTGGGCCTTCTTCACCCGAGAGTGATGGATCCAGCATTCTGCTCCTTGATTTTGATTGCAGTGAAGGTGGTGAGAGGTACTTGCAGTGGTCTCTCTCACTGTGGTTCTGAAGTCTTCTCTGTAAGAGACTTAACATATACATCAACCCCAGGCTATCCAACTCCCTGCTCCGAGTTCCAGCCACAAGTTTCTCAATTACTCTGAGCTGTTTGCTTAATGCCACCATGTAAGTGGACATTCTGGACATTCCCCTTGTATTCTGTTGTCTTCTATAAGGCATTCCAAAAGGATTCAGCATTCCTTTAGCTCAAAAGGTTTAGTTTGAATTTGCAATAGTGCTAGTGGAAGAGCTTCTTGTCCCAGTCTTATGATTTGCTGCTTAATCAAATGATTCATTCTCTCCCCCTGGCCGCTTGATTGGGGCAGTATGGGGTGTGAAGTTCTTAATCTATGCCCAGATGGCTACTAATCTGTTGCACTATTTTGGAAATGAAAGGTGATTCTTTATCTGAGGATATTGTGGCTGGAACTCTGAAGCGTGGTATTATCTCTTGTAAAAATGATCTGGTCACCTCTTGAGCTTTGACAGTTCTGGTGGGGAATGTTTCTGGCCACCCTGAAAATGTATCTATTAATACCAGTAAATACTGATAACCCCCTTTCCTTGGGAGTTCTGAAAAGTTGATTTGCCACTGCTATACAGGCCCATGGCCTCTCCCAGTCTGACCAAGTTTTGGCCCGGGGGTATTTTGAGGTTAGTCTGGAGGCAAGGATCACATTATCAGCTCACCTGAGTGATAGTGGCATATAGATTCCTGACAATGATACAACAGTCCTTTCAATCAGATGTGTGTTCTAGAAAGCCTGTGGGGATTACTACTTCAAAGTCAACACTTCATTCCAGTGCACTCTGTATCACTCGCAGCCTTGGTCATTTCGAGAAAGGAGCCACACTCTATAAAAGGCTTTAAGTAATTAGGCCCTAGTGTGTTTTCTAGTGCCCTTCCTTCACTAGTAACCACGAAAATGGGAGGGGATTACTAGCTCTCTTTCAATGGTAGCCCACCCCTTGCAGTTGTACGTCTCTTTTGATTAGTATTATTGTATTATGGCTTACCTTCGAGGAAAATCTGTACCTCACCCTTTGCTGCTTTCTTTGCCTCTCCATCCGCCAGCTCATTTCTTTCCTCCAATTTTAAGCTCACTGTCTGGTGTGCCTTAATATGCTTTTTCAGGTAGCCGAACTGCTTCCAGCAGCTGGATTGTCTCTTCTTTTCCTGTGAGGTCAGCAGTCCCCTCTCCTTCCAGATGGCTCCCTCTCTGCAGGTAGTCACTGTGAACTTTGCAATGTCGCTTTCTTGTCAGTGAACCAGGTCTCTGCATCGTCCGGAGGAGTGTCCTTTAAGTCTGGGCGGCTGGAGTAGGTAGCTTCAGTGGTCTCTAGGCAATCATGGTGTACTGCTTCTCCTTGATTCCACTGAGAAAAGAAGCTGGGTTGACAATATTAGTCACCACTATCTCTCCATCATCTTGCTCTACCATGATGGCCTGGTATTTCAGAAACCTCTCTGGTGAAAAGCCAGTGGCCACCCTTTACTTCCAGTACTGCAGACACTGTGTGGGACACTAGCACAGTCATTTTTGTCCCAGGATAAACTTGTGTACCTCTTGAATGTTCAGCACAACTGCTGCTACAGCTCTGAGGCAACCTGGCTATCCTTTGGCTGTTGCATCTAGTTGCTTAGAGAGGTAAGCAACTGCCCTCCGGTATGGACCCAAGTCCTGAGCCAATATTCCCAGAGCAATTCCTTGCGTGGAAAAATAGAAAGAATGCTTTACTTACATCTGGAAGTTTCAAAGCTGGAGCCGACATGAGGGGACTCTCTAGCTGGCGAAAGGCCCGTGTGGTGTCTCTTGTCCACTGGAGATCTCAGTTCCCATTGGCAATAAGAGCATAGAGGGGTCTGGAGAACAGTCCACAATTATGAACCCACAGCTGGCACTACACTGCCATGCCTAAGAAGGTTTGGAGTTCTTTCGTTGTCTGGGGTTCAGGGTTTGGCATAGGGCTTCCCTGCCTTAAAGTCTGCTGCTCAGCACTCACTTCTTACTCCAGGTAGATTACCTTCTGTTTCACTACCTGTGCCTTTTTCTTTGAGACTCTGCGTCCTTGGAGTCCTAGGAAATTCAAAAGGCTTACCGTCCAGGCTTCTCTTGCTTCCCTCGTCCGAGTGGCTACTAGAAGACCATCTATGTACTGCAACAGCCTCCTTTCCTCTTGTGGAGCTTCCTGGGACTCTGGGTCCTTGCAAGCTGTTCTCCAATCGGAGTGGAGAATTTTGAAGCCTTCAGGCACATGGACTGTGTGAGCTTGTGTTTGAATGCAAAAATGTTCTGGCTGGCTTCATGGATAGGGAGGAAAAAGAAGGCATCTCTTAGACCTAAAACAGTGAACCAGGTTAGCTCAGGTGTTAAACAAGTTAGTAAGGTCTATGGATTTGCTACCACAGGGTACAAATTCTGTGTTATCTTATTGACAGCCCTTAATCCAGTACTACCAGTTATTGGACTGATTCCTTCCTTACCTTCCTTTTGAGGGTACTACTCAGTTCTCACTGGTTGTGTTCTTTCATTAAGCTTGATGGGGGAGCATCCCATGGGGGAGCATCTTTCACTCTCCCTGGTGCAGCAGAGGCCCATACCCTTGAAAACACTTATTTACTTATTCTAATATCTCCTTACTAATGTCTTTCTTAATTTCAGTGTCTGTTAATATTAAGCCTAACATCTTTATATTATTTGCCTCCAGAGTAACTTTTCTCATTTGAGAATGTTTAGCAAATTGAGCGAATTGTACAAAAGCTTTTAGGTACACATAGTACACATGTTACTTTAAAGGTTTGCAAAAGTATGCCTTTTCAGACTGGCCAGTTGTTCATTCCCCACACTACAACATAAACATTCTCCACAGGTACTAAAGCTTTATTTAAAACTGAACACATGACCCTTGTGCTGACAAAAATTCTTCCCTTTTGGGAAGGTTACCTTTACCCCTCCTCCCTTACCTTGGGAGGAAGCCTTTACAAATCATATGTACTCATTTTGCGAACTGTGATTGCTTCGCATTTCAGCGTGATAACCCTTGCCTGATTTCATACGTTGCTATCTTATGCTGCATGCTGAACAACATGTTTGATTTGCTTTCTCTTTGCCTTGTTTTCCTTTTCAGGGGCCAAGACCAGAGAGCAGTCTGATCTCACAGTCTCTTTGTCATTCTGGGTGATTTCTTAAAACAAAAGACATTTCAGCATACAAAAACTATCCCATTTATCTTCCTATTATAAAACAGTACTAACAGCAATGAAGCACTATAAATCTTTTTATTTTCTGAGCTGCTCTTACTGGCAACCTCCTCCCAATGAGCCCCTCCCAAAAGGGGCTAATTTAGGAACCTGTTTGCTCTGGTCAGTTCTTATTATTTATTTCTCCTTGCCCTATCCCGCTTCCATTCAAACCTTTTTACAGACCTTCACAGTAGTTTCTCAGTTTTCCTCCTATACACACAGCTCCAGGTGGCAGGTATCAGATGTAATTCCCACACACAAGCTCTAAGACCTTAGGTTCTGAATCTGCTTGACCAGAAACCTTTAATTTACACTCGGGGCGTGTACCCTGACACTTATTGGAACAGCAAAACAGCAATACCAGTGTTTCTCATAAACACCGCACTGCAATAATACCTGCACATCCAGCTTTTGCCCACAGGCCATTCCCGTGTTCCCTGGGGAGACAGGGCAGCCAGAGCTGTCCCTGTGCCCAGGGCGCAGCCACTGTCACCTCACACAGCCTGCTAGCCTCTTGATGTACCAAAGGCTCCCCGAAATTGCTCACAAAGGGAGGCTATTCTGTTTGTTACAGAGAACTTTAAATCCCTACAGCAGATTGTTTCCAGTAAAGACTTACTGCAGTACCAACTGAAGTCTCATAAATCTCATAAGTCTCATTAACTAATTCATCTCATTCACCTCTTCTATATAAACTCTGTTTTACAAAATATCAGTCTTTTCTAGTTCTCTTCTTGCACAATCTAATTAAGCACTGTGTCTACTTACACTTGTTTTGCTGCTTTGCAAAAGGGCTGTGCTAGTCACAGCCAAAACTCTGATATACCTGCAGACACAGACACACGCACTCCCCCCCCCCCCCCCCCCCGCCTTATCTCAAATTCACTAGAGCCAAGGCTTGAATTGCTGTGAGGGGGAGAATTCTTGGAATTCCTTTAACTCACTTTATCGAAGTTAAACATAAATCACCGTACTATAGCTCTCCTATGTAAAATGCTACTCTTGTTGCAACAAAATCTTAAAATCTCCACAAACACCACTATACAGTCTGAGAATCAAATTACCACAATGCAGCGGAAGAAAATCACCACACAAAATCACTGGGAAAGGGCATATTTCTCAAAGTGCTCACTTTTCTCAACACAACACAGCACACCATAATTCGGCATTTACTCAAATCAATTTTTCTTGGACACAATCAAAATAACAGCACACAGTCTAGAGATCAAGTCCAAACATCCAAGGCAAAGGAACTCTCTGAGCTCATACTCACGGTTAAAATGTACCAAATCTACACAAATCACTACATTCAAACACGATAAATACCATCACTGACATTCCTCCACTCACTTCTCCGCGGGCACTTCTCTCCTTGCCCCCGCAGCCTGCTGCAGCCGGCGCCTCTGGCCTCACTCGGCTGCTTCAAACACGGGGAGTACTGACCCATCCCCGCACTGTAGGGCACTGTAGATTTACTCTCTTTTATACACCATACACATATCACCTGCACGATCACAAACACAGTGCACTGGCCACACACATTAACCATACAGCAACACAGTGTCCGGACACCACTCACACACGCACAAACAGAAGAAACATACGCGAATTCAGCTCTGCCCTATCAGAATCTGAATTCTAATACACGCATACACGGGTTCACCCGGCTTACCCCCGGAGCCGCTGGCAGTCCTGCTCTATCAGGACGACGAGGCGACGAACCCCGTCTCTAATACAGCCGCTCTATCAGCTGCAGCTAGCTTACCCCGGAGCCGCTGGCAGTCCTGCTCTATCAGGACGATGGAACGAACCCCGTCTCTAATACAGCCGCTCTATCGGCTGATCCCAGACGTCTCTGGGTCGTTAATTCCCTTGTTCTTTCCTTGTTCTTCCCCCCCTGGGGCCCCATACATACCGTATTCTCCTCCGCAGGCCAGCGGGTCGTTGTCTGTCCTCGCAGGTGGCAAGTTGAGACAAGCGGAGCCCCACCAGGAAAAAATCCTGGGGCGCGCCTTGGAGGTCCGTCTATCCCCCCTGCCCCCGCGGGGACAGAGAACTCCTGCCTTGGCTCGCCAAAATGTTTTGCGGAGAAAAGAAGAAACCTCACAACTTGTAAAAGTTGTAAAGCCCGGTATGCTTTATTACGACGCGCGCCGGACGCAAGACTCCCCAAAAGGGCATGCGTGCCCCTGGAGACTCCGGGTCCCCTTTTTATCCCCCCTTCCAAATGCATATGCATACAGTTTCAAATTAAGTTCATACATATTCATTCCACATGACATTTAGCACTAATTCTTCTTTATCGAAGGAATTCCTAAGTCGGGGGCAGATTGACCTCGTGGTTTTTCTGTTTTTCTTTCTCTGTCTCCTTGCGTCTCTGGAACGCGGCCTCTCCTTCAGCTTTAGCTCCACAGACCCTTCACCCTCCTAACACTTTTCCTAGTTCAGGATGGGTATTCTGTCTTTACCTGCCATCTGCCACATGAACCTGCTGCTGAGTTTTGCTTACCTGGGAAAAGGGGCACACTAAAAGTTCAGGGCCTGTGGGCCCCCAGTGAACCGCCGTCTGCCACCTGATGTTCTGCGTTGGTGCAGGATGCCTCCCGGGCCAAAGTTGCTACCACCACAAAACCAGGCTGGTTCAGAGTCCCAAGCGCCTCCATCAATCTGGCCCCACGAACCTGGCTGCGAGGTTTGCTTACCTGGGAAAAGGGTCAGCACTAGTTTTCAGGGGCCTGTGGCCCGGAGCGACCGGCTGTCTGCTGAATGTCCACTTGCGCAGGATGCCTCCTGGACGCAAGCTGCCACCACTGCAAAGTCAGCTGGTTTGAAAGCAGAAATGCCTGCAGCCCCTGCCATCAGAAACCTGAGCTGGTGAGTTTTCACTATAGCTGTGTAAAGGGCGCATTGGTGTTCAGGACCCCCAGGGGCCCTTAGTGGCCGGGTGCCGCTGAAATTTCTGCATTGCCAAATACGCCGTGCAGACCCAACGGGACCAGTTCCAACTCCAGCCATTTGACCTCGGCACGTGTCCCTGCCATCTGCCACATAACCTGGGCTGCTGAGGTTTGCTTACCTGGGGGGAAAAAGGGGCAGCACTTGGGGTTTCAGGGGCCGGTGGCCCGGATCACCGGCTGCTGCTGAATGTCCGCATTGCGCAGGGTGCCCCCTGGACCTACCTGCAATCTGTGCCGAGTCCAGCCGTTTGAGATCCCGAGCGCCTCCATCAATCTGCACACGAACCTGGCTGCTGAGGTTTGCTTACTGGGAAAAGGTCAGCATTAGTGTTCAGGGGCCTGTGGCCTGGAGTGACCGGCTGCTTGCTGAAATTCCGCATTGCGCAGGAGGCCTCCTGGACGCAAGCTGCCACCACTGCAAAGTCAGGCTGGTTTGAGAGTCAGAAATGCCTGCAGCAACCTGCCATCAGGAAACTGTGGAGTTACACTTCCTTGGGGTAGAGGTGCATTTTTTCCCCCTGTGCCCAGGGGCCCTTAGGGGGGGCCGC
>NW_026993511.1:0-12582 GCF_028769735.1 Zonotrichia leucophrys gambelii
GGAGTGGCCGGCTGGCTCCTGAAAATCCACGATACACAGGATGGTTCCCAGATGAAAGGTGGCACCAGTGCCGCGTCGGGCTGGTTTGATAGAGGCAAGTGGCTCCTGCAATCTGCCAGCCAGAAGCGGGGAGGTTAAGTTTTGTTTGCCAGGGAAAAGGGCCGTGGTTTGTGTTCGGGGGCCTGTGGCTGGGAGTGGCCGGCTGGCTCCTGAAAATCCACGATACGCAGGATGGTTCCCAGATGAAAGGTGGCACCAGTACCGAGTCGGGCTGGTTTGATAGAGGGAAGTGTCTCCTGCAATCTGCCAGCCAGAAGCGGGGCGGGTGAGTTTTCTTTGCCAGGGAAAAGGGCCGTGGTTTGTGTTCGGGGCCTGTGTCTGGGGTGGCCGGTAGCTCCTGAAAATCCACGATACGCAGGATGGTTCCCAGATGAAATGTGGCAGCAGTGCCAAGTCAGGCTGGTTTGACAGTAGCCAATTGCTCCTGCAATCTGCCACCAGATGATGGGCAGGTCTGTTTTAATTCCAGGGAAAAGGGCCGTAGTATTTGTTTGGGGCCTGTGGCTGGAGTGGCCGGCTGGCTCCTGAAAATCCACGATACGCAGGATGGTTCCCAGATGAAAGGTGGCACCATGTCGAGTCGGGCTGGTTTGATAGAGGGAAGTGGCTCCTGCAATCTCCAGCCAGAAGCGGGGTGTGTTAGTTTTGTTTGCCAGGGAAAAGGGCCGTGGTTTGTGTTCGGGGGCCTGTGGCTGGGAGTGGCCGGCTGGCTCCTGAAAATCCACGATACGCAGGATGGTTCCCAGATGAAAGGTGGCACCAGTACCGATCGGGCTGGATTGATAGAGGCAAGTTGCTCCTGCAATCTCCCAGCCAGATGACGGGCAGGTCAGTTTACTTCCAGGGAAAAGGGCCGTGGTTTGTGTTTGGGGCCTGTGGATGGGAGTGGCCGGCTGGCTCCTGAAAATCCACGATACCAGGATGGTTCCCAGATGAAAGGTGGCACCCGTGCGAGTCGGGCTGGATGATAGAGGCAAGTGGCTCCTGCAATCTGCCAGCCAGATGACGGCAGGTCAGTTTTACTTCCAGGTAAAAGGGCCGTAGTTTGTGTTTGGGGCCTGTGGCTGGGTGTGGCCGGCTGGCTCCTGAAAATCCACGATACACAGGATGGTTCCAGATGAAAGGTGGCACCAGTGCGAGTCGGGCTGTTTGTAGAGGAAAGTGGTCCTGCAATCTGCAGCCAGAGCGGGGTGAGTTTGTTGCCAGGAAAAGGGCCGTGTTTGTGTTCGGGGCCTGTGGCGGGAGTGGCCGGCTGGCTCCTGAAAATCCACGATACGCAGGATGGTTCCCAGATGAAAGGTGGCACCAGTCCGAGTCGGCTGGTTATAAGCAGTGGCTCCTGCAATCTGCAGCCGAAGCGGCAGTCAGTTTATTCCAGAAAAGGCTAGTTGGTTGGCTGCTGAGTGCGTTCCTGAAATCCACTACCAGATGGTCAGATGAAAGTGGCACAGTGCAGTGGTGTTGATAGCAATGGTCTGCAATGCCTCGAGGTGCATTTTGCGGAAAGGCTGTTTGGGCCTGTGCTGGGAGTGGCGCTGCTCTGAAAATCCACGATACGCAGGATGGTTCCCAATGAAAGGTGGCACCAGTCAGTCGGGCGGTGATAGGGCAAGTGTTGCAATTGCCAGCCAGAGCGGGCGAGTTTTTCCGAAAGGCAGTTTGGTTTGGCTGTGGCTGTGCGGGTCCAAATCATACCGTGGTCCAGAAGTGGCACAGTGGTGTGTGATAACAGTTCTGCAATTACCAAGGGAAAAGGGAAAAGTTGTTTGTGTTCGGGGCCTGTGGCTGGGGTGGCCGGCTGGCTCCTGAAAATCCACGATAGCAGGATGGTTCCCAGATGAAAGGTGGCACCAGTGCCAAGTCGGGCTGGTTGAAAGGCAAGTGGCTCTGCAATCTGCCAGCAGATGAGGCAGGTCAGTTTTACTTCCAGGGAAAAGGGCGTAGTTTGTGTTTGGGGCCGTGGCTGGGAGTGCCGGCTGGCTCCTGAAAATCCACGATACGCAGGATGGTTCCAGATGAAAGGGCAAATGCCAAGTCGCTGGTTTGATAGACAAGTGGCTCCTGCAATCTGCCAGCAGAAGACGGGCAGGTCATTTTACTTCAGGGAAAGGCCGTAGTTTTGTTGGGGCTGTGGCTGGGAGTGGCCGCTGGCTCCTGAAAATCCACATACGCGGATGGTTCCAGATGAAAGGTGGACCAGTGCGTCGGCTGGTTGAAAGCAAGTGGCTCTGCAATCTGCCAGCCAGAGGGGAGGTAGTTTTTTCCAGGGAAAAGGGCCGTGTTTGGTTTGGGGCCTGTGGTGGGAGTGGCCGCTGGCTCCTGAAAATCCACGATACCAGGATGGTTCCCAGATGAAAGGTGGCACCAGTGCCAATCGGCTGGTTTGATAGAGCAAGTGGCTCCTGCAATCTGCCAGCCAGAAGCGGGAGGTTAGTTTTTTGCCAGGGAAAAGGGCCGTGGTTTGTTGGGGCCTGTGGCTGGGAGTGGCCGGCTGCTCCTGAAAATCCACGATACGCAGGATGGTTCCAGATGAAAGGTGGCACCATCGATCGGCTGGTTTGATAGAGAAGTGCTCCTGCAATCTGCCAGCCAGAAGCGGGGGGGTAGTTTTCTTGCCAGGAAAAGGCCGTGGTTTGTGTTCGGGGCTGTGGCTGGGTGGCCGGCTGGCTCCTGAAAATCCACGATACGCAGGATGGTTCCCAGATGAAAGTGGCACCAGTGCCAGTCGGGCTGAAAAGGAAGTGGCTCCAGCAATCTTCCAGCCAGAAGCGGGGTGGGTTAGTTTTGTTTGCCAGGGAAAAGGGCCGTGGCTTGTGTTCGGGGGCCTGTGGCTGGGAGTGGCCGGCTGGCTCCTGAAAATCCACGATACGCAGGATGGTTCCCAGATGAAAGGTGGCACCCGTGCCGAGTCGGGCTGGAATGATAGAGGCAAGTGGCTCCTGCAATCTGCCAGCCAGATGACGGGCAGGTCAGTTTTACTTCCAGGGAAAATGGCCATAGTTTGTGTTCGGGGCCTGTGGCTGGGCGTGGCCTGCTGGCTCCTGAAAATCCACGATACGCAGGATGGTTCCCAGATGAAAGCTGGCACCAGTACCGAGTCGGACTGGATTGATAAAGGCAAGTGGCTCCTGCACTCTGCCAGCCAGATGACGGGCAGGTCAGTTTTACTTCCAGGGAAAAGGGCCGTAGTTTTGTGTTCTGGGGCCTGTGGCTGGGAGTGGCCGGCTGGCTCCTGAAAATCCACGTTACACGGGATGGTTCCCAGATGAAAGGTGGCACCGGTGCCGAGTCAGGTTGGTTTGATAGAGGGAAGTGTCTCCTGCAATCTGCCAGCCAGAAGCGGGGCGGGTGAGTTTTGTTTGCCAGGTAAAAGGGCCGTGGTTTGTGTTCGGGGGCCTGTTGCTGGGAGTGGCCGGCTGGCTCCTGAAAATCCACGATACGCAGGATGGTTCCCAGATGAAAGATGGCACCAGTGCCAAGTCGGGCTTGATTGATAGAGGCAAGTGTCTCCTGCAATCTGCCAGCCAGATGGCGGCAGGTTAGTTTTACTTCAAGGGAAAAGGGCCGTAGTTTGTGTTTGGGGCCTGTGGCTGGGAGTGGCCGGCTGGCTCCTGAAAATCCACGATACGCAGGATGGTTCCCAGATGAAAGGTGGCACCAGTGTCGAGTCGGGCTGGATTGATAGAGGCAACTGTCTCCTGCAATCTGCCAGCCAGATGACGGGCAGGTCAGATTTACTTCCAGGGAAAAGGGCCGTGGTTTGTGTTCGGGGCCTGTGGCTGGGGGTGGCCGGGTGGCTCCTGAAAATCCACGATACGCAGGATGGTTCCCAGATGAAAGGTGGCACCAGTGTCGAGTCGGGCTGGTTTGATCGAGGCAAGTGGCTCCTGCAATCTGCCAGCCAGAAGAGGGGCGGGTGAGTTTTCTTTGCCAGGGAAAAGGGCCGTGGTTTGTGTTCGGGGCCTGTGGGTGGGAGTGGCCGGCTGGCTCCTGAAAATCCACAATACGCAGGATGGTTCCTAGATGAAAGATGGCACCAGTACCGAGTCGGGCTGGATTGATAGAGGCAAGTGGCTCCTGCAATCTGCCAGCCAGAAGATGGGCAGGTCAGTTTTACTTCCAGGGAAAAGGGCCGTGGTTTGTGTTCGGGGCCTGTGGCTGGGAGTGGCCGGCTGGCTCCTGAAAATCCACGATACGCAGGATGGTTCCCAGATGAAAGGTGGCACCAGTGCCGAGACGGGCTGGATTGATAGAGGCAAGTGGCTCCTGCAATCTGCCAGCCAGATGACGGGCAGGTCAGATTTACTTCCAGGGAAATGGGCCGTGGTTTGTGTTCGGGGGCCTGTGGCTGGGAGTGGCCGGCTGGCTCCTGAAAATCCACGATACGCAGGATGGTTCCCAGATGAAAGGTGGCACCAGTGCCAAGTTGGGCAGGTTGGATATTGCCAAGTGGCTTCTGCAATCTGCCAGCCAGATGATGGGCAGGTCAGTTTTTTTCCAGGGAAAAGGGCCGTAGATTATTTTTGGGGACTTGTGGCTGGGAGTGGCCGGCTGGCCCTTGAAAATCCACAATACGCTGGATGGTTCCCAGATGAAAGGTGGCACCAGTGCCGAGTCGGGCTTGTTTCATAGAGGGAAGTGGCTCCTGCAATCTGCCAGCCAGAAGCAGGGCGGGTGAGTTTTCTTTGCCAGGGAAAAGGGCCGTAGTTTGTGTTCTCGGGCCTGTGGCTGGGAGTGGTTAGCTGGCTCCTGAAAATCCACGATACACAGGATGGTTCCAAGACCCAAGGGGCACCTTTGCCAAGTCGGGCTTGTTTGACAGAGTCAAATGGCTCCTGCAATCTGCAAGCCAGAAGCGGGGCGGGTGAGTTTTGTTTGCCAGGGAAAAGGGTCGTGGTTTGTGTCAGGGGCCTGTGGCTGGGAGTGGCCGGCTGGCTCCTGAAAATCCACGACACGCAGGATGGTTCCCAGATGAAAGGTGGCACCAGTGCCAAGTCGGGCTGGTTTGATAGTACACTGTGGCTCCTGCCATCTACCATCCAGAAGAGGGGCATCTCCGTTTTTTTTCCAGGGGAAAGGGCCGTGGTTTGTGTTCGGGGGCCTGTGGCTGGGAGTGGCCGGCTGGCTCCTGTAAATCCACCATAGCCGGTAGATTCACTAGGACATGCAAGACATGAGAGCACAAGAAAAGAATACACAAGAAGACAGTACAATCTCCTTTTTTCTGAAACACTGTAGCGATCAAATTGAACACAAATCCTCCTGGGCTTGTTCTTTCAAAAGCCTATGATTTCTTTTTGTGTTCATACATCTGGAATATTTAGCTTTGGATCACAGCAGAATGCAGATGACAAAACGAGGCCTTTAAGTCACATCCAGTATGAAGCAGTATGAAGGAAGAAAGCAGCTGAGAGTGCCAACCCTGCTAGGTAATCTCAGTATTCCTCTTGACATTAGCAGAAATTTGAAATGAGTCTCTGAAAATGACAAAGGAGGCAGAAGAAAAGGGAGCGATGACTCCTCTTGCATAGTGTTTCCTAACAGGGATCTTCAAAATGTAAAGATTGTATCATCCTTTCAACTGAAGGAAGGTATGAAAACAACAGGAAGGAAATGGCATCACATGCTAGAAAGATTCTGGGCAGTGTACTTCTAGACAGAAAGGCCACTGATGGAAAACCAACTAAACTGGCACCAATGCAGCAGCATTGTACTAAAGCCAGAAATGTCCAGCGCTTCACTCTCTGCCATTCCATTCAGATGCACACAGCAGCTCTGCAACAGTCCTACTGATCATCTCCTTGGCAAACTTGGAGTTGAGGGTCCGTGGTGAAGCAGAGTCCCCAGCAAGATGCAAAGGAGAGCTGCTTTCTTGCAACTTTGCCTTTATCAGTTCCATAGCTTTAAGCCATAACAAACACCATTCAACCAACCACCATACACCAGGCTTTGAACACACTTGTTGATCTACCTCTAATTCAGCTGCCTCACCTTCCCACAGTCCTTTTCTACTTAGCCAATGGAATGGGCCTCAGCCCAAGGCCTTCCTTTTGTAAGCTTCTAGCTAGATGCAGCAGCAAACCACTACTTTCTTCTGTGCCAAGACTTCAGGTAGACGATTTGCATCTGCCCTTCCAGTGAAACCTAACGGGGAGAGAAAAGCCTCTCACAGATGTTCAGTCATTCCATTAGCTACACAGGCCAAATCAAAAGAAAAGCACGCTATGGGTTTGTGTACTTGCTTCTACACAACACCTGCTGCCCTCTGACAATCAACTAGCAGAAAACCAGCAAAACTGAGACTTGAGGCAAACAACCCTTTGAAGGGAATAATGATGTCAGCAATTATGACAACACATTTCCAGGCTACCGAGATACTTGAAATGTCAGCAAAGGCTGGAGACCAAAGGCTGAACTAATAGGGAAAGGGTAAAAGAATCCCAAGAAAAACATGACCGAAGGTTAAAACAATTCCAAGAAAAACATAGGCAACTGACCTGTTGAAGCCTTCAGGAAATCAGCGGCCGCTGATTTACATAGGCCATTCAAGTTAATTGACCCGTGCACCTTCCACCCCTTTTTCACCTTTCGGCACCACAGGCTGAATTGTGAGCATGAAATCACAATTCCTTGGATTCTCTTCTTGACTTGACGAGAGAAATTCAGCAACTGAAGTACCTGTTACTGATGTGATACCCAGGAACACCGAGTTGACACATTTCATCTTGTTCAAACACAGCTAGCAAACCTAAGGGGACAAGGCTGGCTTCTTTTCATGACAATTTTCTTGTTTTAACAACCTGCTCTGATCCTGGTGAAACTTTTTCATTAGCTTCTCTCTAAAAGCAAAAAGTCCAGTTAACTGTCCCGTCCTACTGCTGCAAGTAAACCATTTGCATTGCCAAGACCAAAAACGGAATTGGAAGGTACAGAGACCCCGGGAGCTATGAGCAGATACGGGGGCACATTACGTCAGAAGCCGCCGCACTGGAGTGCACTGTGACCGGCACAATCGCCTTTGCGCGAAGAAGCCGCTTCTTCGCCTCCGGAAGCCGGAGAGAGAGGCTGCCTCTGAAAGCTGAAGAATGAAGCTGCACAATACTGGGATAGTGTGCAGAGCTTGCAAACTGATCCAAAACAATACCTTACCACTGTCCTACCTTTTCCAAACACATGAACATTCGATTGGAAGCTGTTTTCAACAGCTTTCTTTTTCATCGTGCAAAACACTCAGCAAACCTCTCTGCAACATGTCAAACACCATGGAGGATGTTTTCGGTGCAGGCACAGTTTCCCCATGCCAGACATAGTGGAAAAGTTTTTTGCAATGATGTAGACCCCAAAAGTCCCGAAAGAAGAAGGTACGGATGTCCCCGGAGCTAAGCGCCGGTCCCGGGCACATTTCGTCAGAAGCCGCCGCACTGGAGTGCACTGTGACCGGCACAATCGCCTTTGCGCGAAGAAGCCGCTTCTTCGCCTTCTGGAGCCGGAGAGACCAGTAGCTTCGGAAAGTGAAGAATGAAGCTGCACAACACTGGGATAGTGTGCACAGCTTGCAAACTGATCCAAATCAGTACCTTACCACTGTCCTACCTTTTCCAAACACATGAACATTCGATTGGAAGGTGTTTTCAACAACTTTCTTTTTCTTCCTGCAAAACACTCTGCAGACTTCTCTGCAACATGTACAACACGATGGGAGATGTTTTCAGCCCTGACCCAGATTCTCCTTGCCAGACATAGTGGAAAAAGTTTTTGCGAAGTTGGAGAGGACAAGAAACGCTGAAGACGAAAGTCTTCAGGAGTTTTCCGTAGCTAGGACTGCATGAAAGCAAAAGACTGCCCTCTTCAAAAATGACAATTAGGAGGACTCGGAAAAGTACAAATCAGCCAGCCTCTTTTTTATCCCCACGAAGTTGATGGGGCAGCTATACCCCGAAAGCCTTGCCTGGCATATGAAGGAGGACAAAGCAATGTACTCGGCATGGATTTTCCTGGGGAATTTCATGCTGAACAACTTTTTCAACACCTCTGATGAATCAACTTGACTGGTAGATGAAGGGAATATTGTCTGCGTGGCCTTCAGGAAAGTTGTTTACATTTCTCTACTTGGCTGCAAACATACATACGGGAAGCAATAATGCAAAAGGGAGGGAACCAGTGTCTTTGAAGTGATGCTGAGTGAAAAGACAAGAGGCAGTGGGCACACACTGAAATACAGGAGATTGCCTATGAACATCACCAAATGATGTTTTACTGTGAGGGTGACAACCGCGGCACAGACTGCCCAGAAAGCTTCTGAAGCCTGGATCTTAGAAGACATTAAAAGTACACCCAGATAGAATCCCGGGCAAGAGGCTCTAGGTATCCTGCTTTAACAGGGGGGTTGGGCCTGGTGAGCCCCACTGAGCCCTACCATAGCCCTCATTCATTCTGTGTAGTGAATTCTCTTCGAGATGCATTTCAAGCACTGGCATGACAAAGTTCTGTGCAGACAGAGATCCAAATGGACATGGGATCCATGTTCCTTAAGCAGTGTTCAAGAAGAATGTAAAACTCTGGGACAAGTGTCTCTTCCCTAACTGAATCCCTTTCATGGGAAAATTCCCAGCTATAGGAAGAGCTTCTGATACGCATGCTCAGGACTGACACTGGCTGAGGAAATTTCCCCCTATGTGTATCTAAGACCAGTTAGGATCATCACCCAAGACTTGTCAACATAGTCACAGAATATCGATTGTAAAGAAATGACAACATACATCAGAATGGCAAATATTGGTCCAAAAAATGGATTAATGAATGGGAATTATCAACTTGGGTTAAAAAGAAAAATAAAGATTTGGCCTTTATTTATCAATTTCGTTGCAATATTGATAAGAGAAGAAAAAGACCTCACTCTTGGACATTCTGAACTCGAAAAAGATTTTAAAAATTCGTTGTAGAAATCTATTATTATGACCACATGATTCAAACAATATTAGCTGGTAAACTGTCCCAGATTTGTCTAGTTCAGTTTCCAGGGAAAAGGGCCCTGTTTTGTGTTTCCGGGCCTGGTGCTGGGAGTGGCCGGCTAGCTCCTGAAAATAAACGATACGCAGGATGGTTCCCAGATGAATGGCAGCAGAAGTGCCAAGTCGGGCTGGTTTGATAGTACAAAGTGGCTCCTGCAATCTAGATCCAGAAGAGGGGCAGGTAAGTTTTTTTTCCAGGGGAAAGGGCCGCGGTATGTGTTTGGGGGCCTGTGGCTGGGAGTGGCCGGCTGGCTCCTGAAAATCCACGATACGCAGGATGGTTCCCAGATGAAAGGTGGCACCAGTCCCAAGTCGGGCTGGTTTGATAGAGGCAAGTGGCTCCTGCAATCTGCCAGCCAGATGACGGGCAGGTCAGTTTTACTTCCAGGGAAAAGGGCCGTAGTATGTGTTTGGGGGCCTATGGCTGGGAGCGGCCAGCTGGTTCCTGAAAATCCACGATACGCAGGATGGTTCCCAGATGAAAGGTGGCACCAGTGCCAAGTCGGCTGGTTGTTAATACCAAGTGGCTCGTGCAATCTGCAGCGTGATGGCAGTCAGTTTATCCAGGAAAAGGCCGAGTTGTGTTCGGGCTGTGGCTGAGTGGCCAGCTGGTTCCTGAAATCCACGATACGCAGATGGTTCCCATGAAGGTGGCCAGTACCAGTCGGCTGGTTTGATGAGGAAGTGTCTCTGCAATCTGCCGCCAACGGCGGGTGAGTTTTGATTTGCCAGGGAAAAGGGCCGTGGTTTGTGTTCGGGGGCCTGTGGCTGGGCAGTGGCCGGCTGGCTTTCCTGAAAATCCACGATACGCAGGATGGTTCCCAGATGAAATGTGGCAGCATGCAAGTCGGCTGGTTTGACAGTAGCCAATTCGCTCCTGCAATCTGCCAGCCAGATGATGCGGCAGTCCTTGTATTCCAGGGAAAAGGGCCGTAGTATTGTGTTTGGGGACCTGTGGCTGGGAGTGGCCGCTGGCTCCTGAAAATCCACGATACGCAGGATGGTTACCAGATGAAAGTGGCACAGTGTCAAGTCGGCTGGTTTGACTAGAGGAAGTGGCTCCTGCAATCTTCCAGCCAGAAGCGGGCAGGTTATTTTGTTCCAGGGAAAAGGGCCGTGGTTTGTGTTCGGGGCCGTGGCTGGGTGTGGCCGGCTGGCTCCTGAAAATCCCGAAAACGCAGGATGGTTACCCAGATGAAAGGTGGCACCAGTGCCGAGTCGGGCTGGTGTGATAGAGGCAAGTGGCTCCTGCAATCTGCCAGCCAGAAAGCGGGCAGGTCAGTCTTACTTCCAGGGAAAAGGGCCTAGTTTGTGTTCGGGGGCCGTGGCTGGAGTGTGCCGGCTGGCTCCTGAAAATCCCTATACGCAGGATGGTTCCCAGATGAAAGGTGGCACCAGTGCGAGTCGGGCTGGATTGATAGAGCAAGTGGCTACTGCAATATGCCAGCCAGATGACGGGCAGGTCAGTTTACTTCCAGGGAAAAGGGCCGTGGTTTGTGTTCAGGGGACTGTGGCTGGGAGTGGCGGCTGGCTCCTGAAAATCCACGATACGCAGGATGGTTCCCAGATGAAAGGTGGCACCAGTGCCAAGACCGGCATGGTTTAATATTACAAGTGGCTGCTGCAATGTGCCAGCCAGATGAGGGCAGGTCTGTTTTAATTACAGGGAAAAGGGCCGTAATTGTTTTTTGGGGACTTTGCCTGGGAGTGGCCAGCTGGCTCCTGAAAATCCACATACGGGATGGTCCTAGACCCAAGGTGGCACCAGTGCCAAGTCGGCTGGTTTAATAGAGCAAGTGGCTCCTGCAATCTGCCAGCCAGAAGCGGGCAGGTGAGTTTTGATTGCTGGGAAAAGGGCCGTAGTTGTTTTGGGGCTTTGCTGGGAGTGGCCGCTGGCTCCTGAAAATCCACATACGCAGGATGGTCCTAGACAAAGGTGGCACCAGTACCGAGTCGGGATGGTTGATAGAGGCAAGTGGCTCCTGCAATCTGCCAGCCAGAGACGGGCGGTCAGTTTTGCTTTCCAGGGAAAAGGGCCGTGGTTTGTGTTTGGGGGCCTGTGGCTGGGAGTGGCCGGCTGGCTCCTGAAAATCCACGATACGCAGGATGGTTCCCAGATGAAAGGTGGCACCAGTGCCGAGTCAGGCTGGTTGATAGAGGAAGTGGCTCCTGCAATCTGCCAGCCAGATGCGGGCGGTGAATTTTTTGCCGGGAAAAGGGCCATGTTTTGTGTTCGATGGCCTGTTGCTGGGAGTGCCAGATGCTCCTGAAAATCCACGATACGCAGGATGGTTCCCAGATGAAAGGTGGCACCAGTGCCAAGTCGGGCTGGTTTGAGAGAGGCCAAGTGGTTCCTGCAATCTGCCAGCCAGAAGATGCGGTCGGTTTTATTCCGGGAAAGGGGCCGTAGTTTTGTTTCGGGCCTGTGGCTGGGAGTGGCGCTGCTCCTGAAAATCCACGATACGCAGGATGGTTCCCAGATGAAATGTGGCAGCAGTGCCAAGTCGGGCCGGTTTGATAGTACCAAGTGGCTCCTGCAATCTGCCAGCCAGAAGATGCGCAGGTCGGTTTTAATTCCAGGGAAAGGGCCGTAGTATTTGTTTGGGGCCTGTGGCTGGGAGTGGCGGCTGGCTCCTGAAAATGCACATACGCAGGATGGTTCCCAGATGAAATGGTGGCAGCAGTGTCGAGTCGGGCTGGGTTTGATAGTACGAAGTGGCTCCTGCAAATTCCAGCCAGACCGGGGGGTTGTTTTGTTTGCCAGGGAAAAGGGCCGTGGTTTGTGTTCGGGGCCTGTGGCTGGGAGTGGCCGGCTGGCTCCTGAAAATCCACGATACGCAGGACGGTTCCCAGATGAAAGGTGGCACCAGTGCCAGTTGGGCAGTTTGATATTACAAGGGCTGCTGCAATGTGCCAGCCAGATGAGGGCAGGTCAGTTTTATTCCAGGGAAAAGGGCCGTGTAATTGTTTTTGGGGACTTGTGGCTGGGAGTGGCCGGCTGGCTCCTGAAAATCCACGATACGCGGATGGTCACCAGACAAGGTGGCACCAGTGCCAAGTTCGGGCTGGTTTGATATGAGGCAAGGGCTCTGCAATCTGCCAGCCAGATGACGGGCAGGTTAGTTTTACTTCCAGGGAAAAGGGCCGTAGATTTTTTGGGGGCCTGTGGCTGGGAGTGGCTGGCTGGCTCCTGAAAATCCACGATACGTAGGATGGTTCCCAGATGAAAGGTGGCACCAGTGCCAAGTCGGCTGGTTGATAAGAGTGGTCCTGCAATCTGCCAGCCAGAGACGGCAGGTCAGTTTACTTCCAGGGAAAAGGCCGTGTTTGTGTTCGGGGCCTGTGGCTGGAGTGGCCGGCTGGCTCCTGAAAATCCACGATACGCAGGATGGTTCCCAGATGAAAGGTGGCACCGTGCCGAGTCGGGCTGGATTGATAGAGGCAAGTGGCTCCTGCAATCTGCCAGCCAGAGACGGGCAGGTCAGTTTTACTTCCAGGAAAAGGGCCGGGT
>NW_026993512.1:0-12566 GCF_028769735.1 Zonotrichia leucophrys gambelii
CATTCCTCTTTCTTTTTCCTTCCTAAAAGGAAGGTGGGAAATCCCCTGTGGAGCTGTTTCCTACCCAAAGTGGGAGTGCTGGGCCTGCTGCTCATGGCGCCCATGCTCCATGATCCTGCCTGCTGCGGAGGAGACCTGTGGGGAGAGAACCAGAGAATCAGGGAATGGCCTGGAAATGAAAGAGAAGTCCCCCCACAGTGAGGCATTCAGGGCTTCCCAGAAAAGGAAATATTTTCCCCCTGAAGTAGAAACAACTGATGTGGAAGTCAAAAATACTCTTTAATATCTACTGCAAAGTCTGACTTGTGCCTCTGACAACCTGACATTAAACCTGACAGTTCCTCTTGGACATGAGGAGGAATTTCTTCAGGGAAAGGATGGGCAGGCACTGGAAGGGGCTGCCCAGGGAGGTGGTGGAGTCCTCACCCCTGGAGGTGTCCAGGGAATGACTGGATGTGGAACTCAGTGCCCTAGCACAGACTGGATTTGGTGATCCTGGAGGGCTTTTCCAGCCTCAGTGATCCTGGGATTCTGCAGTATTTCTTTAACACTACAATACTCCCATACCTTAAATTTTCCCATATGTTAAAATTTCCCGCATTTCAAAATTTCCATTTAAAATCAACCAACAACAAATTGCGAATCCAGCCTGGAGACCTCCGAGCTGACATGCACAGGCCAATATTCACCCCCACCTTTCAGAGCTGTGGAAAACTGCAATTTAAAACCCCTCCCAACCCCCGGGGGTTCATCCCCGATCCCTGAGCCATCCTCACCCTCTTCTGCAGGGATTTCAGGCGGTAGCTGGGGGCAGTCAGGCGGACCTGAGTATGGCTTGATCAGCGGCAGCGGCGTCCGGTTCTTCTGGTGAGCAATGTCCAGCAGGAACTGCAGAGACACGGCCACAGCCCCGGGTCTGGGCACATCCCCGTGTCCCGGTGACATCCAGGTGTCCCAGCCTCATCCCCATGTCCTGGTCACATCCCCATGTCCCAGCCACATGCCTGTGTCCTGGCCTCATCCCCGAGTCCCTGCCCAGCCCCATGTTCCTGTGCCACCCCTGTGTCCTGTGCCATCCCCGTGTCCCCAGCCGCAGGGGCAGCACTCAGGTCGCGGGGCGCGGGCGATGTGAAGGACTGGTCAGTGAGGCACTGCATCGCCAGCCGCACGTTGTCCGCGTCCACGCTCGACCTCTTGGCATGGCTCCAGTAGATCTTGGCGTCCTCCAGGATGGTGGTGACGTATCCTGGGGGAAATGGGCTCTGGGTTTGATGAAACACTCCCCAGCCCCATCCTGCTCTCGCCTGGCTGGCACTGAAACCTCTGCGGGTACTGCTCAGAGGGCCCGAGGGCAGCGCTGACGGGATAACGGGATAACGGGAAGGAATTCTTCCCTGCCAGGCCCTGTGGCTGCCTCTGCATCCCTGGAAGTGTCCAACGCCAGGCTGGACGCAGTTTGGAGCAACCCGGGACAGAGAAAGGTGCCCCTGCCCAAACCATGCTGGGTTTATGATTCTGTGATTAAAGAGTCACAGAATTAGAGCTGGAAAAGAGCTCTGCGGCCACCGGGCCTGGCAGGGCAGCCCCCGCAGAAACACGGACTCACAGAGCGCTCCCTGCTCCGCACAAACCTTCCCCGCGCACTCCCGTCCGGCCCCGCTTACTGTAGGCGAACTCCAGCATCTGCATTGTAAAAGAATATATGCCCTGTGCTTTAGATGTTGAAAGGTTCTTCTTCAAAGCCTCAGATGAGAGCCCCTGCATGAATGCTAATGCACACATTTTAATGTGCGAGGAATTCCCTGCCTTTTAGTGAATTTGTCTGTGCTTTCTTGGGCGTCTTTGTGAAACCTCTTTTATTGCCTTATTAAGAAGTAAAGCTGGTTAATTACAGTTTTTTCCTGAAAAGCTTTATCCATCGTGGAAATACTGCTGAAAGGGAAGGCTGCTCACTTGGAAATATTCCTTTGTCACCGTTTGAATCATTGTTATTTATAAGACTGCATTTTCAGTGTGTCACACTGTTCTCTTTTTACCTTCCATGAAAAGTATTTAATCGTTTTGAGATTGTTCAGCATTTTTGGGGGAAAAAAATATTTAGAGTCAAAAATACATAATTTTATGAAATGATGTTTTAAATATTTTTCTGATTAATTTTAATCAATGGAAAATTATGTCCTTCAAAACCAGAAAGTTATCTGGTGTGTACTGGAGCCTGGGAATCACTAAGGGAGAGCATTGCTCCACTTTGTGTCATATACCTTTCCAGAGGCTGGCTGGGGATCTCCAGCCCTCCACCATCTGAAGTTTAGGGACAGACCTACATTTAGAGCCAAGGTTTTGCTGTTATTCTGTTCAGACAAGGACTGTGATTTTAGTGAACTTGTGGCTCTGTTTTATTCTGCTGCACTTTTATTTATACCTTGTGCTTGCATTGCAGATTCAAATCTGTCATTTTTTGCAGGATTTTTTATTATGGGATTATGGTTCTGTTGTGTTGTCAGCCACTAACAGATGGCTTAGTTCTTTAATATAACAGTTATTTGATGTATGTATCTATCTAAACAAAGTACCTGATGGATATCTGCTACTGGAAAAACAAATTGTTATCACTGTTATTGAAGGTAATAGAAATATTTTAAAGCAAAATTTATCACGTGAGATTTGAATTTTTATACAATACAGTGACAGGTTAAAATAAAAGAGGCAAGCTAAAATAGTGAAACATTCAGGTGATTTTTCTTCAGATCTGTGCAGAGGCTCTTCTAAACACTGGTAAATGTTCCTGGTATATTTCTGAAAAAGTAAAAGCATGAGCACCATAATCAGTTGCAATATTTCTAATTCTCATCCAGAGCATGTCAATGCAAAAGTAGTGTATAACCCAAGAAATATGAGCTGTGTTCAGGCATTTGCATTGAAAAGAGTCAAGTTCCACTAGTTGGTATTTCAGAACTGCAGACAGCTGCAGTCATAGTACTTTGGAATAAGACTATTCCTTTATGAAACTCTCTCTTGAGATTTGTAACCGTACTTGAAATTTTCTTTAAAAGTCGGGTTTTGATAAAGAGGTGTCTTCTAAGCTTCATCCAGCTGACAACTTCTCATATTAAAAGCTCTTCCATCCTTCATGGTAATTGAAGAATGTTGTCCTAAGACAGGAAGAAAATACACACATGCAGTTCAAATAGATTCAGTTAAATTTTTTTGTGTGTGGACTAATAGAAGGAAGCATCTGGTCCTCCTGGTAGTCTGTGTGTTATAGACTCTTCAGTCTACATGAATATAACTTAAAAGATGAGGCATAAGTGTAATTGATGAGTCACACTGTAATGTCATCAAATGCGTTTGCTAGACCAGTGTTTCCAGTTGGCAATTCACCGCTTGTTCCCAGTCTCTCTAGAAGATATTCTGCTCACTGGACCAGATGAGAAAGAGAACACTTTTTCTACCATTTCCATGGCCAAATAGCCTCAAGCCAGTTCTCTTACCACTAATTTTGATTGAAGCAGAAACTGCTGTCTGTGTCTGTCTTCACTGTACTCTTGGAATTTTGACTAAAACCTAGATATATTATGTAATTGTTTCTGCCTAGCATCTTGTTCATGGAAATAAGATTATTGTGTGCTGACAATTGAACTGTAAGGGACAATCTATGACAATACATTTAAGTTAGGTTTTCTTTTTATTTCTAACATTTCGATGTGCTTTTTTTCCTTCCCTCCCTAAGAAATTAAATGAAAGTAACAAAATTAGATGTTCTGTAGGATCTCTGAAAAAATAACATCGTCCTGTTTTCTTCTGAGTCAGTATTATATAAAGCTCTTTCTACTTTGCAATAACCATTTGGCCTTCCTCATTCCTTGCATCTCCTTCTGTCTCTCCTTGTCTATCATTAACAGGTACAGAATTTCAAAAAAATTTACCTAGATCACAATTTCTAATGTATTGTTGGGAGTTACTCATCTGTTTTTACATTCTGTTCTGTGGAAATCTTCATGTGGAAAGATAGTCTGATAATACAGTGTTGTCTGTAATATCCTTTAATTCCAGATCATAATCAGTCATTTCTCAGCCCTCCCATCTCTACAGAGACTTTCTGCTCAGTAGGAACTTCTAAAACCAGAATAATTTTGTCCAAAAGATTTAATCTTGGTTTTGTATCAATATTGTGAAACATTGATCCTTCTATCTAATCTAATGGTTCATTTGCTGAGACAAATGACTCACTTCCTACATGGGCCTGGAAATAATTTAACTCTTCTTATTAATAAGGTGAATGTAATTAATAGATATAATTGAGTAGCATGAAGAAGTGAACTATTGGATTATACAAAACTTTAAAGAAACTGTAGATCATAGATAGCATCATAGACTCACAGAATATGTTGAGTTAGGAGGGAACCATTAGGATCATCAAGTACAACGCTGTTCCTCACAGAATTACCTAAAACTAAACTGTGTGACAAAGAGCATCATCCAGCCACTCCCTGAGCTCTGACAGGCTTGGTGCCGCGGCCTCTTCCCTGGGAGGCCATTCCAGTGACCAGATTCCCTCTCAGGGAAGGTACATCCGCTGATGCACCTTCAATGCCTCTCCTTGTGTGTTACTGCCTCCTCTGTGCTGTGCCCAGGGTGGCTGCAGGCAGTGCCCCAGCTCTGCTGGGCAGGAAGAGGAGCTGCTCCTCAGGAGAAATGTCTTTTTGAAGCTCTTCTTGGTTTGCCAGGAGCTGCTTCTGTGCCAGGAGCCCAGCCCAGCTCAGCAGCACAGACACAGCACAAGGACTTTAATGAGTCTCTGGGGCTTTGGTGTTGTTTACATAAGACTCAGTCCCTGTGAGAGTGTTAAAAAAACTTCTCAAGAACTCAAACTTAAATTGAAAGTCTGAAGTTTTTTGAAGTTGTTATGGGTCCCACTGAGGAACATAACTCAAAAAGTGTCCCCAGTTCCAATTAGAGCAGAATACTGGAGGCAGTGATGATAGCTGGGGACAAACAAGGCAAAGATGTCTCTGGTGCTGAGCACACCTGGATGTGTTTCAAGAACGCACAGGGCCAAGGCCTGAGCCCCAGCCCCAGGCCAGGCAGATCCTGTCCCTCCCTCCTTGCTCAGGGCTCTTCCCGGGATGGGCACTGGCATGTGGGGATGTGCAATGGCAAGGGCAGGAGCATGGGGCGGCCCCTGCCAGGCTGCTGAGCAGGGACAAGGAGGCAATGAGGCCCCAACCCTGCAAGGGTCACTTGTCCCCTCGTGGCCTCAGGCCCAGGCCCAGCAGCCATGGCCAAAGTGCTGCCCAAGTTGGCTCTGGCAGGGCTGTCTTGCAGCTGCTGCCCATCCCTGTGCCCTGTGCAGCCCAGGCTGTCCCACGGTGTCCCTGCCCTGCGCCTCTGTCCCTGCAGGCTGTCAGCATCCCCCGGCTGCCCCACCTGGCTGGGCCCTTCCTTTGCTGACAGCTCTGCCTCCTGCCTGTCTCTGCCTGCCCACACAGAGCCTGGGGATGACCCAGGCTCCTTCTGGGAGCCATGTTGCACCACAGCCCTGCTCTGAGAGGGAAATTCCTTTCTCTTTGGGTCCTGTCTGGCCCTCCCTATCTGTCCTTTGCATTAATTCTTTCTTTCTCTGTCTGTTCTCTACTATATCAAAAGGATCCACCACCTCTGAAACCACCGTTCAGTCCCTTCCAGGGCTCTCCTCTGCTGTCCTCAGTCCCCACTCGACTGAGCACAGAGCTCCTCTGTCCCTGTACAGTGCTCATGTGCTTGAGGCATCCAAACCCCACCTTGGGAGATATATGGGCCCTCTCCAAGGTATTGGCAAATGAAATCATTCTGCTCATAGTCTAAGAAAATCACCTCAGGACAACACCAGTCAGACCTGTGTGTCCTGGCTACTTTTGCCTTGGAGCAATCCTTGGATAGATGGAATTTTTTAGGCTGAATTTCAGTTTTGCCCATGGGCACTTTGATGTGAACAACAATTCTCTTCCATTGGAAGGAAAGCTGAGGCCCAGTGTTTCAGGGGCAGATGAGCAGCAGCCACCAAGGGCCAAAGTGAGCCAGACCTTTCTGGAATTGCAGCTTGTGCCTGAGAGAAATCCTTGGATACACATAATTTGGGAGGTAGAATACAAGTTTTGGCCACTGGTCCCTTGATGAAAAGGCATTTCTTTTCCATGTGAAGGAAAGCAGAGAGCCCCAGGGTTTGATGGTAGATGAGAAGCAGCCCCTGGGAGGCCAAGTCAGCCAAACTTGTCTCTCCTGGCAGCTTTTGCTTGGGAGCTATCCTTGGATATATGAAATTTATATTTATATTTATATGGGGCCAAATCTCAATTTGGCCATGGCCCCTGGATGAGGAGACTGTTCTATTTCCATCACAAGGAAGGCAGAGAGCCCCAGTGTTTCAGGGGTAGATGACAGGTGGCCATCAGACCCCACAATGCCAGCAAGAGCTGGCAGGTTTTGTCTGGGAGAAACCCTTCATATAGTGAATATTTTAGGAGGAGTAGCAATTTTGGCCGTGGAGGAATAAGAAGATTCTTTTCCATAGGAAGGAAAGCACAGAACCCCAGTGCTTCAGGGGCTGATGAACTGCAGGCACCAGAGACCAAGGCCAGCCAGACCTTTCTGTAATGGCAGCTTTTGTGTAGGAGCAATCATTGGATATAGGACTTTTGAAGGTGGAATCCCAATTTCGACCATGGGCACCTGGAGAAGAAGGATGGTTCTTTTCCCTCAGGATGGAAAGGGCAGAGCCCCAGTGTTTCAGGGCAGAATTCAGGCACCCACCAGAAGCCAAGGCCAGCACGACCTGTCTGTACTGGGAGATCTTGTCCGGGAGAAAAAACCCTTGAATGTAGGAATTTTGGAGGACAAGTACCAGTTTTGGCCATGGGTGCCTGCGCAAGAGGGCCAGTTCTTTTCCATAGGAAGGAAAGCACAGAGCCTCACTGTTTGAAGGCAGGTGAGAGCCAGCCCTCAGGAAGACAAGGTCAGCCAGACGTGTTGGTAATGGCAGCTTTTATGTGGGAGAAATCCCTGGATATTGGGAATTTTGGAGGGGGAATCCCATTTTGGCCATGGATGCTTGAATGAGAAAGGCAGTTCTTTTCCAATTGAAGGAAAGCCCAGACCCCAGGGTTTCAGGGGTACATGAGAAGAGACTCTTGACATGCCAAGGGCAGTTGGAGCAGTCAGGCCAAGCCAAGCAGGCCTGTTCCCTGTGATCCATGGGGCCCTGCAGTGTCACAGGGGTGGTGTCATATTGGATCCTTGGTTCCATGAGGCCCAGATGTGTCCCACTAGCTTCTTGTTTCCACAGGGCTCCAGAGTGTCACAATGGTCCCTGGCTTCCATGAGGCCTGACAGTGTCACAGGGGTCTCGGTGCTGCAGTGTCACAATGGACCCTTGGTTCTATGGGGACTCACAATGTCAGAAGGGTCTCCTTGATTCCCTGAGGCCCTGCAGAGCCCCTTGATTCAAAGAGGCCTCCAAGTGTCACAATGGCCTCCAGGATTCCATGAGGCCCCGCAATGTCACAATGGACCTTTGGTTCCATGTGGTCCTGCACTGATCCATGGATCCTTAGTTCCATGGGGCCCTGGAGCGTCACAATGGACTCCTTGGTTCCATGGTGCCCCACAGTGTGACAACTGCCCCTTGGCCTGCCAAGACTCCAGAGTGTCACAATGGTTCCTTGTTTCCATGAGGCCTTGCAGTGTCACAATGGTCTCCATGATCCCATAAAGACTTTCAGTGTCACAACAGACCAATGGTTTCATGCAGCCCTACAGAGTCACTATGGTCCTCTTGGCTCCACAAGGCTCTGAAGTGCCAAAATGGCCCTTTGGTTCCATGATGCCCCAGAGTGTCACAATGGAATCCTTGGTTCCACGGTGTCAGAATGGACCCTTCATCCCATGGACACCCACAGTGTTCACTGCAGTCCCCTTGATTCCACCAGGCCCTGCCATGCTCTAATGGCCCCTTGGTTCCAGTGGGTCCCAAAGTGTCAGAACAGTCTCCATTGTTCCCTGAGGCCCCACAATGTCACTGTGCTCCCCTTGGTTCCACAGGGTGCTACAGTGGAACAATGGACTCTTGGTTCCATGAGGTTCCTCAGTCACAATGGTCTCCTTGGATCTGCAGTGTCACAGTGGCCCTTTGGCTCCATGTGGCCAGGCTGTGTCACAATGGCTCTTGGTTCCATGAGGCCATGCAGCTTAACAAGGGATCCTTGGTTCCATCAGGCCTTGCTGTGTCACAAGGGACTTCTGGTCCCATGAGCTCTCACACTGCCAGCAGGAGTCTCCTTGGTTCTGAAGTGTCACCATGGACCCTTCGTTCCATGAGGTTCCGCAGTAGAACACGGTCACCTTGGTTCTGTGAGGTTCTGCAGTGTCACAATGCATGGTTCCACCAGGCCTTGCTGTGTCACAATGGCTCCCTGGTTCCAACAGGTTTCTCAGGGTCACAATGGTCTCCTTGGATCCGCAGGATCACGATGGACCATTGGTTCAATGTAGCCCCAATGTGCCGAAATGGATTTTGGTTCCATGGGGTTCTGCTGTGTCACAATGAACCCTTTGTTCCATGACTTTGCACAATGTCACAGCTGACTCCTTGGTTCTGTGAGGTCCCACTGTCACCAGATCTCTGAAATATCAGAATAAGGCTCCTTAACACTAATTTGCTATTTCAGAGGGAATAATTTATTCAGGCCTGAGGTCCAACATGGGATAACTCCTAACATTATATGGACATGGGATTCTACCAGTGTGTTGCTTATATACAGTCACTGAATATGAATTACAATTTACCCATTTCCATAAAATCCACCCCAAGTTCCCAGATTCACTCCTTGTTTTCTCCATTCCTGCACCTCTGAGCCAGATGTCTTCTTCTTCTCTTCTACCCATCCTTGCTGGGAAAGCAGCCCGTGAGTGCCTTGTTCTTGTGCTGAAAGTTCACAGGCAGGGTAAAAATGGAATGAACCCTTTTGGTATCAGCCCCAGGGCAGGCAGAGGCAGGCAGGAGGCAGAGCTGTCAGCAAAGGAAGGGCCCAGCCAGGTGGGGCAGCCGGGGGATGCTGACAGCCTGCAGGGACAGAGGCGCAGGGCAGGGACACCGTGGGACAGCCTGGGCTGCACAGGGCACAGGGATGGGCAGCAGCTGCAAGACAGCCCTGCCAGAGCCAACTTGGGCAGCACTTTGGCCATGGCTGCTGGGCCTGGGCCTGAGGCCACGAGGGGACAAGTGACCCTTGCAGGGTTGGGGCCTCATTGCCTCTTTGTCCCTGCTCAGCAGCCTGGCAGGGGCCGCCCCATGCTCCTGCCCTTGCCATTGCACATCCCCACATGCCAGTGCCCATCCCGGGAAGAGCCCTGAGCAAGGAGGGAGGGACAGGATCTGCCTGGCCTGGGGCTGGGGCTCAGGCCTTGGCCCTGTGCGTTCTTGAAACACATCCAGGTGTGCTCAGCACCAGAGACATCTTTGCCTTGTTTGTCCCCAGCTGTCAACACTGCCTGCAGTGTTCTGCTCTAACTGGAACCTGGGGACACTTTCCCAGTCATATCCCTCAGTGGAACACATTAAAACTTCAAAAAACTTCAGACTTTCAATTTAAGTTTGAGTTCTTGAAAAGTTTCTTGAAGACACTCTCAGGGACTGAGCTTGATGTAAACAACACCAAAGCCCTGTGAGAATCATTAAAGTTTTCCTAGTCAAGTGATGGAAAAAGATTTCAAAGAACTTGTAAGAAATACACATTCTTATTTTAAATGAAGTATTTTATATTATCTCCCTTTAGAGCAGAGATTATTTCAGCAGTCTGTGATTGATATTGACCCAGGGTCTCTCCTCAGCAGCTCTGGCCTGCTCACAGAAGCTGTGCCTGGAGCTCTGACCCAGTGTGGACAACCTTGCTCCACATTGCCCAGCCCCATCCTGTCTGTCCTCACTGCCCTGGGCCCTGCTGTGCTTGGAGAGCTGGCTGCACTCACCTAAGAGGGATTTTCACTTTTTGGGGTTTTTGAAGCAATCTGAACCTCCTGAGTTTCCCCAGTGCAAACAGACACACTGCTCAGGTGTGTGCCAGCCCCAGGTGCCACCAAAGCCACTGCAGAGCTGCCCTGGGCCAGCTGTGAGGGTGGATCATCAGCCCAAGCTGCACTGGGCCACTGCAAGGGGCTGTGGCCATGGGCACTGCACTGACCCCACTGCTGGGTTTGGCTGCCACGTCTGCCATGAGAAATTAAACTGTCCTTGGAAATACTGGGGAAGACTGGGACATACTGGGGTACACTGGGAATGCTGTGGGAGACACTGGGACATACTGGGAGTGACACTGGGGAAGAGTGGGACGACCTGGGAACACGAGGAATGCTGAGGGGGAATCTGGGTGGACTGGGATGGACTGTGGGGGTACACTGGGACATACTGGGAGTGATACTGGGGCAAACTGCGGACACTGGGGCATCCTCTGGATGAAACTGGGGTGAACTGGAAGGGACTGGGAATAAACTGACGTGTATTGGGAGGGACGGGGCTGTACTGGGAGGGATTGGAGGGGCACTGGGTTTGAACTGGGCTGTACTGAGGATGAACTGGTCTGCACTGGGAGGGACTGGAGGAGGGTGAATGGGCTGTTCCCACCTCCACCGCATCCCATTTGCCGAGGCTCCCGCCAATCACTGCCTGCAGCCAATCAGCGCCAGGTATCCAGGCCTGGGGGCGGTGCCTAAGGTTGGCGCCATCTTTCCTGTTTGCCTACAACTCTCATCATGCCCCGCGGCCGGTTACAACCCCGTTAGAGCCAGAACTACAACGCCCGTCATGCCCCGCGCTCCACAGACACCCTCCCCCCCCCCCGCGGGATCCGCCCCCGTCTGTCCCATAAATGCCCCCCAGACCCTCCAGGATCCCTCAGTGCCCCCTCAGCGCCCATTCGGGACCCCCCAAAGCGTCCCCAGACCCCCTGAGTGCTCCCAACCCCACAGATGCTCGGTACAGCTACTTCTGGGAATTCGTCTTCTCTCATCCCCCGCGGCCCCAGAGCCCCTCAGAACACAGTCCCGCGCCTGAAACTCCTGCCGTGCCCCGCGCCCTAAATAGCCCGGTTAGAGCTCCCCGAGCTCCCCCCGAGTGCTCTCGAACCATTAACGTCCCTCCCCGAGGATCTCAAGTCGCAGGTCGGACGCAGAAGTGTCCCATAAGTGCCCTCCCGGACCCCCAAATGCCGCGTTCGACCCACTTCCGCGACTACAGCTCCCATCATGCTCCGCAGCGCACCTCCAGCGCTAGTCCACTCGGGACTTCATCTCCCGTCATGCCCCGCGCCCCACCGAGAGCCATTGCAGCTGCGGCTCGAACTCCCGTGATGCTCCGCGGCCCCATTGAACCGTACGATACCCGTGCTTACAATTCCCATCACCCCCGTGCCCCAGAGAACCCCATTCGAGCCTCCCAGGGGCCCGCCCGGACCCCGAAGGGCCCCAAATTCCCCTCCCTGACCTCCAAGCGCCCCCCTGGACCCCCACGTGCTGCCTGCGACCCCGAACTGTTCCTCAGAGTCTCTGAGTGCCCTTCGAAGGGGCCCACCCGGGCTTCCCCAAGTGTCCCCCCCAAAACCCTCAAGTTCTGTCTGAATTCCCCCCTTTCAGACCCAAAACTTCCCCCCAAATGTGCCCCAGAAATGTTTTAAGGGCCCCAAATGGCCTCGTGAAAATGCAAAGCTGTTTTTTCATGTCAGGTAAAAACCCAGGGGACTTGTGTACTGTTAATGTGAAATGTGTGGCCCCCCGACAATGGGAGAGCTATGAATTCTAATAGAATTAAAAAAATAAAGCAGGGGAAAAACCCTTTAAACCCTATTTTTTTGTTTGCAATTGTTATGTTTGCCCAATTACCCCCATCATAAAAACAATATTAAAAGTAGTAACAATTTTTAAATTTAAAAAGTTAAAAAAAAAATATAAAATTGGAAACAATATAAAAAAGATTAAAAATAAGGGATAATTTTGGGTTTCCCAAAACCCGCGCAAAAGCAAAAAGATACCGCGGGGGAAAGGAGGGGGGGTTCTTGGGCCCTTTCCAATTCACCTGCCCAAAATTGCCAAGTAAAATCACCCCTTATATGCCATTTTGTCAATGCCTTCCTCCTTTTTTCCGGGTTTGTCACTTTTCTGTCTCTGCCTTCATTACCACCCTTATCACGCATGTGCCCCCCACTTTGGTTTGGGGGGTGCCAAGTCTTTTGGGGGGGCGTCACTGATGAAAGGGCCCCGTAGTCTTCTTCGCTGTCCTTTTTAATTCCCCTTTGGGTTAACATGCCACCAAGCCAGTACAAAAAATTTAAACCAAGACTAAAAGTTTTTCACTTTCATCTACATACAAAAAAATAATCCCTTATAATTAGCATTTTCGGGACCAAAAGCAGGTTCTTAGTCATTTTTAGCAACTGTAAACTTCAGCTTCTTTCCTGTGGTTTCCCTTTAAAAAACATCTGGGTGGGAAAGGCGGGGGGGGGGGGGAAGTGGGGCCCCTCCTCTCCCCTCCTCTTTTGGGA
>NW_026993513.1:0-12566 GCF_028769735.1 Zonotrichia leucophrys gambelii
ACTCATGGGGGGGGGGTATACTGGATATAGGGGAGTGGTAAATATACTGGATTAGAGTGGCTTGTTGGACCTAAGGGGGTTTGGGGGATTTAAGGCCCATCGGGCCCCAACGGGGGATGAATTAGAGGAATGGGGAAGGGGGGAAAAGGTGGGGGAAGAAAACCAGTGAGGGAGGGGAGCCCCTGGCAATGACTGCCAGAATGTTCGGGCAACTGGGAAATATGGGGGGTCGGAGCCCATGGGGGGTGTTGGCCCCCAAATGGGAGATGGGGGTGTTGGGGGAACGGAACACGCTGGGGGCGGTGGGAGTGCCGGCCATTGCTGGGAGAGACTGGATAACGGGGGGTCCTGGGACTTTCCGGGGAAAAAGGGGGAAAACGGAGACCAGGAAAAAAGTGGGAGAACTGGGAGCAAGGGACAGCTGGAGACAATTGTCACTGGGGTCATGGGAGGGAGTCCCTCGTCGGGAGTGATGGGTCAGGCGGGAGGGGGGGGAAGTCCCCGGATGTACTGGGAGTGCAAGGGCCCCATGGGGGAATGACGGTTTTACTGGGTTTCCCCGGGAAACTGGAAGGCAGGGGGAGAAGGGGTTCATAGGAAAAGCAGATGCACCCCCGGATGCCCCCCCGGGGCCCTTTTTGCGTCGGCTTTGGGGTCCCAGCTGAAAAACCCCCCCGAAAAAACCCCCAAACCCGGCCCCCCCCGGGATTTTGGGCCGCACCCCCTCCCCGGAAACCTGGGGTTTGTGGGGCGATGTTTGGGGTGTGGCCTTTGAGGAGCGCTGGGGAGAGATGCCCCCTTCCTTCTTCTGCTGTGGAGTTGTTGGACTTTTCAATCTTCTTCCCCCCGATCCGGTGGGCGAATTGCGGAAACCGTGAGGGGAAAGGGAGCAGGGAAAGGGCGGGAACCGTGAGGGGAAAGGGGGGCAGGGAAGGGCGGAACCGTGAGGGGGAAAAGGGGGCAGGGAAAGGGCGGGAACCCGTGAGGGGAAAGGGGCGGGGTAGCCAAGGGCGGCAACTTGAGGGGACATTGGGGGGCGGCACTGTGCAAACTGAACTGCAACGGAATGAACATGAACGGGAGAGAATCAATAAGTCTGAGAATTTTATTTGCTATCAAATACATCCACACACCCAGCCCACACAATCCCTATCCACTACCCTAATTGGATCCACTACTGTAATCACCTCCCAACCATGTCAGCCTGCAGCTGTAGAATAAGGAAAATTCGTATTGATGGAGATTTTTCTCAGGAGGGATTGAGCATTTGGGGCAAAGAGCGAGCTGTTTTCACTGGGATTTGAGTAGTTTTGCAGTGAAGATTATCTCTTTGGTTATTTGAGTGGAAAGAGATCGAGAAGAGAAAAACATTCAGCTGGAAATTAAAACGAGAAAGAGTAGGTGTTGTTCCCAGCATGGTACAGGGAATGTGAGTGCCAGGGCTGTGCCACAGTGCCCTCCAGTGGGGGTGGAGTGGAGCAGCGCACGAAGCTCTGCCCGACTCGGGGCATCACAGGGCTTCCTTAGGGTGCCTCGTTGTGTTGGGTCAAGTTGAGCTCTGTGAGAAGCTTTCCACACTGGGGACACTCGTAGGGCCTTCCCCAGTGTGGATGCGCCGGTGCTGACGAGTTTGGAGTTGTGCCTGAATCCCTTCCCACGTCGGGGCACTGGGAATGGTCTCCTCTGTGTGGTCTGATAGTGCTCGAGGAGAAGGCCGTGGTCGAAACTCTTCCTGCATTTATCGCACTCGTAGGGCTCTCCCAGTGTGGATACGCTGGTGGGCGATGAGGTGGATTCTGCGGAATCCCTTTCCACAGTCAGGGCATGGAAGGGTCTCTCCTCTGTGTGAGTCTGAAAGTGGCGGAAGAGATGGCGCGGGTCTGAAACCTCTTCCTGCATTTGTCACACTCAAAGGGCTCTCCCTGTGTGCTCCTCTGGTGTTCTTCTGGGCGGAGCTGTGGGTGAAAGCGATCCCACACTCGGAACACTGAAAGGCCTCTCCCCAGTGTGGATCCTTGGTGCACGATAGGTGGAGTCACTGTGAAGCTTTCCCCACTGCCACACTCGTAGGGCTCTCCCAGTGTGGGTCTCTGGTGCTGATCAAATGGGAGTTCCTACTGAAGCTGTCCCAATCCCCACACACGTAGGGCCGTTCCCAGTGTGGACCTCTGGTGCTGATCAGGAGCGCCTCCATCGGAAGCTCTGCCAACTCCCCACACTCGTGGCGTTCTCCCGAGGTGGGACCTCTGGTGCTTGATCAGGTGGAGCTTGGGTGAAGCTCTTCCACACTCCCACATTCAAAGGGCTCTCCTGTGTGGCTCCTTGGTGCTTGTTCCGGGTGGAGTGTAGCTGAAGGCATCCAACATGGGCACTCGAAAGGCCTTTCCCAGTGTGGATCCTCTGGGCACGATCAGTTGGAGCTCTCTGTGTAAGCTCTTCCACACTCCCACACAGTAGGGCCTTCCCCCGTGTGGGTCCTCTGGTGCCTGATCAGGTCCGACCTCCATCGGAAAGCTCTGCCCACTGTACACTCGTGGCGTTCCCAAAGGTGGGACCTTGGTGCTTGACAGGTTGGGAGTTTGGGTAAAGCTTTCCCACTCCCACACTGTAGGGCACCCCAGGATGGGTCCTTGGTGCTGACATGATTGCAGCGTGGCTGAAGTCTTCCACACTGCCCACTCAAAGGGCTCTCCCCAGTGTGAATCCTTGGTGGTGATCAGATGGGCGTGTGGCTGAAGCTCTTCCCAACTGCCACCTCAAAGGGCCTCTCCAGTGTGTAATCCTTGGTGCTTGTCATTGGCACTTCACCTGAAGTCTTCCACACTCCCGCAGTGTGGGGCTTTCCCCATCACGGAGCTGCTAGGGGCACCAGCACGAGCTCTGCCTCCGTCTCGGCCGCCTTCCGGCCCGGCCGGCTTTTCCCCTCACACGCCGGCTGCGTTTGCAGCCCTCCTCGTGCGGCATCTCCGGCCTTTTCCTCCCGTTGCCTTCCTGCGCCGTGGAGCGCTCAAAACGGCCTCTTCCACCAGTCTGCCGCGGGCATTTGTCCTCCCTGCTTCCATGCTCCGCTCCCGTTTGGGGAGGAGGACAGGACACGATGGGATTTGCCTCCGTGCACAGCCGGGGCAACGAGATCCCCAGGCGTCCCGGCAGGACGGCACCGCACCCCGATGTCCCCCGAGGGGCCTTTTCCGCTCAGCCTTGGATTCTTCATTCTCCAAAATCCCCCAAAAACCCAACCGGACCCCGGGATATCAGGGCGGGCTCGTCCTGCTCACCGGCGCGATGGGGGGAGCGATGATCCACAGGTGGAAGCAGCGATTCAGGTGGGCGACGCGTGGATCCGTCGCTCTGCTCGATCCGCTTTGTCCTTCTCTCTCTTCCTCCCGTCCTCTCTTCCATCCCCTCCGCTCCTCAGCGTTATCTCCGCCTCCTTTCCTCTTCCATCCCCCTTCATCCTTTCTCCTCCTGCTCCTAACCCACACCCTCCTTCGTCTCCTCCATCGGTGCTTCTTCGCCTTCATCCTCCCTTCCATCTCGCCAGTCTGCTCCTCTCCCGAACCGGTGGAGCGTGAAGGGAAAGGGGGCAGGGAAAGGGCGGGAACCGTGAGGGGAAAGGGGGCAGGGAAAGGGCGGGAACCGTGAGGGGAAAGGGGCGGGCTCAGGCCAAGGGCGGCAACTCTGAGGGGACACTCTGGGAGGCGGCACTGTGCAAACAGAACTGCAACGGACTGAACATGAACGCGAGAGAAATCAGTCGGTCTGACAGGTTTATTTCGTATCAAATACATTCCACACACCCAGCCCAAGATAATCCCTATCCCACCACCCTAAGTGAGATCACGCTTCTCTCAGTCCCCTTCCAGCGCAATCTTACTCAGGTGGCTGAGAATCGATGGAGTTTTTTATGACATTGACTTATTTGAGTTGCAATTGAGCAGTTTTGGGGTAAAATTGAGCTGTTTTCAGTGGGATTTGAGTGGTTTTGAGGTGACAGATCCATCCCTCGTAGATTTTGGAGTGCAAAGAGATGGAGAAAGAAGAAATATTAAGGCCAAACCAAAATTTCAAGCCTCCATGTGTGTTCCCAGCATGGATCACAGGGAATGTGAGTGACCAGGGCTGTGCCCACAGTGCCTCCTCCAGTGGGGGATGGAGCTGGAGCAGCGCACGAAGCTCTGCCCGCACTCGGGGCACTCACAGGGCTTCCCTTAGTGGTGTCTACGTTGGTGTTGGGTCAAGTCAGAGCTGTGTGAGAAGCTCTTCCCACACTGGGGACACTCGTAGGGCCTCTCCCCAGTGTGGATGCGCCGGTGCCTGACGAGTTTGGAGTTGTACTTGAATCCCTTCCCGCAGTCGGGGCAGCGGAAGGGCCTCTCCTCTGAGTGAATCCGATAGTGCTCGAGGAGATAAGAGCTGGTCCGAAACCTCTTCCTGCATTTATCACACTCGTAGGGCCTCTCCCCTGTGTGGATGCGCCGGTGCCTGATGAGGTGGGAGTTCTGCCTGAATCCTTTCCCACAGTCAGGGCACTGGAAGGGTCTCTCCTCTGTGTGAGTCTGATAGTGCTGGAGGAGATGGGTGCTGGTCCGAAACCTCTTCCTGCATTTGTCACACTCGAAGGGCCTCTCCCCAGTGTGGATACGCTGGTGGGTGATGAGGTTGGACTTATTCTTGTACCCCTTCCCACACTCAGGGCACTGGAAGGGCTTCTCCTCTGTGTGAGTCTGAAAGTGGCGGAAGAGATCGGCGCGGGTCTGAAACCTCTTCCTGCATTTGTCACACTCGAAGGGCCTCTCCCCTGTGTGGATCCTCTGGTGCTTGTTCCGGGTGGACCTGTGGCTGAAGCGCATCCCACACTCGGAACACTCGAAAGGCCTTTCCCCAGTGTGGATCCTCTGGTGCACGATCAGTCTGGAGCTCTCTGTGAAGCTCTTCCCACACTCCCCACACTCAAAGGGCCTCTCCCCCGTGTGGGTCCTCTCGTGCGTGATCAGAGTGCCGCGCTGGGTGAAGCTCTTCCCACACTCCCCACACTCAAAGGGCCTCTCCCCAGTGTGAATCCTCTGGTGCTCGATCAGTCCGGAGTTCCACCTGAAGCTCTTCCCACACTCCCCGCACGTGTGGGGCTTCTCCCCATCACGGAGCTGCTCACGGAGCACCAGCTCCGAGCTCTGCCTCCGTCTCCGGCCGCCTTCCCGCCCCAGGCCGGCTCTTTCCCCCTCACATCCCCGCCGGCTGCGTTTGCAGCCTCTCCTCGTGCGGCATCTCCGCGCCTTTTCTCCCGTTGCCTTCCTGCGCGTGGAGCCGCTCAAAACGGCCTCTGCCACCAGCTCCTGCCGCGGGCATTTGTCCTCCCTGCTCTCCATGCTCCGCTCCTGCTCTGGGGGAGGAAGGACAAGGACACGATGGGATTTGCCTCCGTGCCACAGCCGAGGGCAACGAGATCCCCCCAGGCCGTCCCCGGCAGGACGGCACGCCACCCCGATGTCCCCCGAGGGGCCTTTTCGTCAGCCTTGGACTTCTTCATTCTCCAAACATCCCCCCAAAAACCCAACCCAGGGACCCCCGGGATATCAGGGCCGGGCTGGGCTCCCGTCCCTGCTCACCGGCGCGATGCGGGGGGAGATGATCCCACAGGTGGGGGGCTGCGAATTCAGGCAGGGCTCCACATCGTGGATCCGTCCGCTCAGCCTCGATCCGCCTTTGTCCCTCCTCTTCCTCTTCCTCCCGCTGCTCCTCTCCCATCCCCCCTGCCGCTCCTCGGCGTTATCTCCGCCTCCTTCTCCTCTTCCATCCCGCCCCTTCCATCCCTTCTCCTCTTCCTGCTCCCTAACCCCGCCTTCTCCTCCTCCTTCCATCGCTGCTCTCTCTCCGCCTTCATCCCTCCTCTTCCATCTCCCCAGCCTGCTCCTTCCCGAACGGTGGAACCGTGAGGGGAAAGGGGGCAGGGAAAGGGCGGGAACCGTGAGGGGAAAGGGGGCAGGAAAAGGGCGGGAACCGTGAGGGGAAAGGGGGCAGGAAAAGGGCGGGAACCGTGAGGGGAAAGGGGCGGAGTTAGACCAAGGGCGGCAACTCTGAGGGGACTCTTTGGCAGCCGGCACTCTGCAAACAGAACTGCAACGGACTGCACATGAACGGGAGAGAAATCAGTAAGTCTGAGAGTTTTATTTCCTGTCAAATACATAATTCTCAGCCAGCACATAACAATCCACATCCGTGAGGTTGAGCAGCACACGAAGCTCTGCCCGCACTCGGGGCATTTGCTGGGCTTCCCTCATTGGTGCCTTCGTTGGTGTCGGGTCAAATTAGAGCTCTGTGAGAATCTCTTCCCACACTGGGGACACTCGTAGGGCCTCTCCCCCGTGTGGATGCGCCGGTGTTTGATGAGGGTGCAATTGTGCCTGAATTGCTTCCCACACTCAGGGCACTGGAATGGCTTCTCGTCTGTGTGACTCTGAAAGTGACGGAGGAGAGAGAAGCTGGTCTGAAACCTCTTCTCACACACGGAACACTCGAAGGCCCGTTCCCCGGTGTGGATCACCTGATGCTGGATTAGGTGGCAGCTCCGGGTGAAGCTCTGCCCGCACTCCCTACAGATATAGGGCCGTTCCCCAGTGTGGCTCCTCTGGTGGTTGATCAAGTCGCAGTTCCACCTGAAGCTCTTCCCACACTCCCCACACTCAAAGGGCCTCTCCCCAGTGTGGCTCCTCTTGTGGCTGATGAGGTCGCAGTTCCACCTGAAGCTCTTCCCGCACTCCCCACACTCATAGGGCTTCTCCCCACTGTGGATCCTCTGGTGCTTGCTCATGCTGGAGCTGCTCCTGAAGCTCTTCCCACACTCCCCGCACGTGTGGGGCTTCTCCCCATCACGGAGCTGCTCACGGAGCACCAGCTCCGAGCTCTGCCTCCGTCTCCGGCCGCCTTCCCGGCCCAGGCCGGCTCTTTCCCCCTCACATCCCCGCCGGCTGCGTTTGCAGCCCCTCCTCGTGCGGCATCTCCGCGCCTTTTCCTCCCCGTTGCCTTCCTGCGCCGTGGAGCCGCTCAAAACGGCCTCTTCCACCAGCTCCTGCCGCGGGCATTTGTCCTCCCTGCTCTCCATGCTCCGCTCCTGCTCTGGGGGAGGAAGGACAAGGACACGATGGGATTTGCCTCCGTGCCACAGCCGAGGGCAACGAGATCCCCCCAGGCCGTCCCCGGCAGGACGGCACCGCCACCCCCCGATGTCCCCCCGAGGGGCCTTTTCCGCTCAGCCTTGGACTTCTTCATTCTCCAAACATCCCCCCAAAAACCCAACCCAGGCACCCCCCGGGATATCAGGGCCGGGCTCCCGTCCCTGCTCACCGGCGCGTTCCGGGGGCGATGATCCCACAGGCGGGGGCTGCGAATTCAGGCAGGGCTCCAGATCGTGGATCCGTCCGCTCAGCCTCGATCCGCCTTTGTCCCTCCTCTTCCTCTTCTTCCCGCTCCTCCTCTTCCATCCCACCTCCTCCTCCTCCTGCCTTACCGCACATCCCTCTCGTCTTCGATCCCTCCTTCTCCATGCCTCCTCCCTCCTTCTCCTCCTCCTCCCTGACCCTCCCTCGTTCTCCTTCTTCATCCCTCCCCTTTTATCCCTCCTCCTCCTCCTGATCCTTCCTAACCCCTCCTCCTCCTCTTTTTTCCAGCCCTTCTCGGTCTCCGTTATCCCTCCTCCTCCATGCCGTGCCTGTTTTTCCAGTCCCGGTCCATGCGGTCCCAGTTTGGTGGGATCCCCGTCCATGGAATCTCAAACCAGTTTATCCCAGTGTGTGTGGCCCGGATCCATTTGGGGCCAGTCGGATCCCAGTCCAGGTTATCCCAGTCTGTAGGATCCCAGTCCAGGTTATCCCAGTCTGTACCATCCCATTCCATAGGATCCCAATTCACGGGGTTCCAGTTTATACACTCCCAGTCCCTGTTTGGTCCCATTCCAGTTTATCCCAGTCCAGTTTATCACTTTCCATAGGATCCCGGTCCAGGCTATCCCGGTCCGGTTTATCCCAGTCCGTAGGATCCCAGTCCATATGATCCCAGTTCCATATAATCCCAGACCAGTTTATCCCAGTCCATAGGATCCCAGTTCCATATAATCCCAGACCAGTTTATCCCAGTCCATAGGATCCCAGTTCCATATAATCCCAGTCCAATTTATCCCAGTCCATATGATCCCAGTTCCATATAATCCCAGACCAGTTTATCCCAGTCCATAGGATCCCAGTTCCATATAATCCCAGACCAGTTAATCCCAGTCCAGTGTATCCCAGTTCCATATAATCCCAGACCAGTTTATCCCAGTCCATAGGATCCCAGTTCCATATAATCCCAGACCAGTTTATCCCAGTCCATATGATCCCAGTTCCATATAATCCCAGACCAGTTTATCCCAGTCCAGTGTATCCCAGTTCCATATAATCCCAGACCAGTTAATCCCAGTCCAGTGTATCCCAGTTCCATATAATCCCAGACCAGTTTATCCCAGTCCATAGGATCCCAGTTCCATATAATCCCAGACCAGTTAATCCCAGTCCAGTGTATCCCAGTTCCATATAATCCCAGACCAGTATCCCAGTCCATATGATCCCAGTTCCATATAATCCCAGACCAGTTTATCCCAGTCCATAGGATCCCAGTCCCATATAAACCCAGACCAGTTTATCCCAGTTCAATATAATCCCAGTTCCATATAATTCCGGACCAGTTTATCCCAGTCCATAGGATCCCAGTTTCGTATAATCCCAGTCCATAGGATCCCAGTTCCATATCATCCCAGACCAGTTTATCCCAGTTCAATATAATCCCAGTTGCATATAATCCCAGACCAGTTTATCCCAGTTCGGTTTATCCCGATCCATACGATCCCAGTCTGTCAGGCATCGTGGAGAACTGGGATAACTGGGATAAGGGGAGAACTGGGATAATGGGGGGAACTGGGATAATGGGGGGAACTGGGAGAGTGGGATGATGGGGAACTGGGATAACTGGGAATTCTGGGATAACAGGGAGAGTAACTGGGATAATGGGGGGGAAAGTGGGATAACTGGGGAGAATGGAATAACTGGGATAATGGGGAAGTGGGATAATAGGGGCAAAACTGGGATAATGGGGATAATGAGGGGAGGGGGTTAATGAGGATACTGGGATAATGGGGAACTGGAAAAACTGGGAGAGTGGGATGATGGGGATACTGGGATAACTGGGATAACTGGGATAATGGGGAGAGTGGGATGATGGGGAACTGGGATAACTGGGATAATGGGAAAGTGGGATAACTGGGATAGTGTGGAACTGGGATAGTGGAGGGAAAGTGGAATAATTGGGGGGAACTGGGAAAATGGGGGTGCTGGGATAACTGGGATAATGGGGAGAGTGGGATAATGGGGAACTGGGATAACTGGAAGAGGGGGATAATGGAGGTAAGGGGGGAACTGTAATGGGGAAACTGGGATAATGGGAAACTGGGATAATATCTGGGATATGGGGAACTGGGATAACTGGGATATGGGGAACTGGGTAATGGGGGGATTAATGGGAAATGGGATAATGGGGTGGGAAATGGGAAGGATAACTGTGGGAACTGGATGTGGGAACTGGGATAATGGGGACTGGGAAATGGGAACTAATGGGAAATGGAATGGATAATGGGATGGGAGTGGGAAATGGGGAATGGAAACTGGGAAATGGGAACTGGATATGGGAGAGTGGGGATAATGGGGGAACTGGGATAATGGGAGGGAACTGGGATAACTGGGAAATGGGAACTGGGATAATGGGGAGGAATGGGGAAACTGGGATAATGGATGGGAATGGGAGAATGGGGAACTGGGATAACTGGGATAATGGGGATGGATAGGAAATGGGAACTGGGAAATGGGATATGGGAACTGGGATAATGGGAAGAATGGGATAATGGGAATGGGATAACTGGGATAATGGGATAATGGGAATGGGCTGGAATGGGATAATGGGGAATGGGAACTGGGATAATGGGGATAACTGGGATAATGGGATGTGAACTGGGATGGAGATAACTGGGGAGAATGGGATAATGGGGAGAGCAGGATAATGGGAAGTGCAGGATAATGGGGAGAGTGGGATGATGGGGAACTGGGATAACTGGGATAACTGGGAGAGTGGGGAACTGGGATAATTGGGGGAACTGGGGGAACTGGATAATTGGGATAATGGGGAACTGGGATAATTGGGGGAACTGGGATAGTTGGGATAATGGGGAACTGGGATAACTGGGATAGTGGGGAACAGGGATAATGGGGGAACTGGGATAACTGGAAGAGTGGGATAATGGGGGAAGTGGGATAATGGGGGAACTGGGATAACTGGGATAATGGGGAACTGGGGTAACTGGGATAACTGGGATAATTGGGATAGTAGGGAACTGGGATAATGGGGGAACTGGGATAACTGGGATAATTGGGATAGTGTGGAACTGGGATAACTGGGATAATGGGAAACTGGGATAACTGGGATAACTGGGTTAACTGGAATAACTGGGATAGTGGGGAACTGGGATAATGGGGGAACTGGGATAACTGGAAGAGGGGGATAACGGGGGAAGTGGGATAATGGGGATACTGGGATAACTGGGATTATGGGGAAACTGGGATAACGGGGGGGAACTGGGATAACTGGGATAATTGGGATAGCGGGGAACTGGGATAATGGGGGAACTGGGATAACTGGAAGAGTGGGATAATGGGGAAGTGGGATAATGGGGAACTGGGATAACTGGGATTATGAGGAGAGGGAGTTAATGAGGATACTGGGATTTGTCTGAGATTTTTTTGTGATTTTTTTTGGAATTTTGGAAATTTTGGGGGGAATTTTTTGGGAATTTTTTGGAATTTTGGGGGGAATCTGGGGAATTTTTAGGGGATTTTCTGGGGAGATTTTGGGGATTTTTGGGGGATTTTTTTGGGAATTTTTTAGAGTTTTTTGATAATTTTTGGGGATTTTGGGGGAATTTTTTGGGATTGTTTTGGGAATTTTTTTTGAATTTTTAGGCATTTTTTGAGAATTTTTTTTATTTTTGTGCGAATTTTTGGGGGATTTTTGGGAATTTTTTTGAATTTTTTGATAATTTTTGGGGGGATTTTAAAATTTTTTTAAGGAATTTATTGGGAATTTTTTATTATTTTTTGGGATGTTGGAGGGGATTTTGGGGAATTTTTTGATAATTTTTTGATTATTTTTGATTATTTTTTGATAATTTTTTGATAATTTTTGGGAATTTTGTTGGGAATTTTTGGGGGATTTTTTGGGAATTTTTTGATCTTTTTTTTTGGAATTTTGGGGGGATTTTTGGGGATTTTTTTGGATTTTTTTGGGTACTTTTTGGGAATTTTTGGGATATTTTTGGGGACTTTTTGGGGTACTTTTTGGGATTTTTTTTGGAATTTTTTGATAATTTTTTGATAATTTTTTTTGAATTTTGGGGGAATTTTTTGATAATTTTTTGATAAATTTTTTTGAATTTTGGGGAATTTTTTTGATAATTTTTTGATAATTTTTTTGGATTTTTGGGGGGATTTTGGGGGGATTTTTTGGGAATTTTTTGATAATTTCTTGGGATTTGGGGGGAATTTTTGGGGGATTTTTGGGAATTTTTAGGGATTTTTGGGGGAAATTTTTTGGGACTTTTTGGGGGACATTTTGGGATTTTTTTTTGGAATTTTGTGATAATTTTTTGATAATTTTTGGGAATTTTGGGGGGATTTTGGGGAATTTTTTGAGGATTTTTTGGGGAATTTTTCTGGGATTTTTTGGGAATTTTGGGGGGATTTTTGGGAATTTTGGGGGGATTTTTTGGGAATTTTTTGATAATTTTTTGGGATTTGGGGGGAATTTTGGGGGGATTTTTGGGATTTTTTAGGGATTTTTTGGGGGAATTTTTTGGGACTTTTGGGGGATTTTGGGGGGATTTTTTGGGGGATTTTTTTTGAATTTTTGGGGACTTTTTGGGGACTTTTGGGGGATTTTTTGGGAATTTTGGGGGGATTTTCTGGGAATTTTTTGATAATTTTTTGGGATTTGGGGGAATTTTGGGGGGATTTTTGGGAATTTTTAGGGATTTCTTGGGGGAATTTTTTGGGACTTTTGGGGATTTTGGGGGATTTTTTGGGGGATTTTTTTGGTATTTTTGGGGACTTTTTTGGGGACTTTGGGGGGATTTTTTGGGAATTTTTTGATAATTTTTTGATAATTTTGGGGGGATTTTGGGGAATTTTTAGGGATTTTTTTGGGGGAATTTTTCTGGGATTTTTTTGGAATTTTTGGGGGGATTTTTTGGGAATTTTTTGATAATTTTTTGGGGTTTGGGGGGATTTTTGGGGGGATTTTTGGGAATTTTTTAGGATTTTTTGGGGGAATTTTTGGGACTTTGGGGGATTTTGGGGATTTTTTGGGGGATTTTTTTGGAATTTTTGGGGACTTTTGGGGGATTTTTTGGGAATTTTTGGGGGGATTATAGGGGGATTTTTTTTGGAATTGTTTTATAAATTTTTTGGGGTTTGGGGGGGAAATTTTTGGGG
>NW_026993514.1:0-12555 GCF_028769735.1 Zonotrichia leucophrys gambelii
CTCGGCACTGGGGCCACCTTTTATCTGGAACCATCCCGCGTATCGGGTTTTCAGGAGCCACCGCCACTCCCCCCCAGGCCCCAACAAAAACCAGGCCTTTTCCCTGGAAAAAACCCCCCCCCCTCTGGGGCGATTGCAGGAGCCACGTCATCAAACAGCCCACTGGGACTGTCCACCATTGGAACCATCCGCGTATTTTATTTTCAGGGCCACCGCCACTCCCGCCACAGCCCCCAAAAAAAACTAGGCCCTTCCCCGGAATAAAACTGACCCCCATCTCTGGCTGGGAATTCAAGGGGCCACTTGCCTCTACAACCACCCCCCACTGGTCCCCTTTCATCTGGAACCTCCTGCGTATCGTGATTTTCAGAGCCCCGCCGGCCACCCCAGCCACACCCCCAACACAAAACCCCGGCCTTTTTCCCCGGAAAAAACTACCCCCCCCTTCTGGCGGCAGATTGAGGACCATTCCCCCTTCAAACCACCCCACTTGGCAAGTCCACCTTTCCCGGGGGCCCTCCGCGAGTGGATTTCAGGGCCAGCGGCCCCTCCCAGCCACAAGTCCCCAAAAAAATCTACGGCCCTTTTTCCTGGAATAAAACTGACCTGCCACCCCTTCTGGCTGGCAGATTGCAGGAGCCACTTGCCCCTATCAAAACCCGCCCGACCCAACTGGTGCCACCTTTCATCTGGAACCATCCTCGTATCGTGGATTTTTAGGGCCAGCCGGCCCACCCCAGCCACAGGCCCCCGAACACAAACCACGGGCCCCCTTTCCCTGGGAAAAAAACTCACCCGCCCCGTTCTGGGTGGCAATTGCAGGAGCCACTTCCTTATCAAACCAGCCCGCTTGGGACTGGTGCCACCTTTCATCTGGGAGCCATCCTGCGTATCGTGATTTTCAGGAGCCAGCGGCCACTCCCACCACAGGCCCCCAAACACAAACTACGGCCCTTTTTCCGAATAAAACTGACCTGCCCTCTCTGGCTGCAGATTGCAGGAGCCACTTCCTCTATCAAACCACCCGACCCCCACGGGGCCCCCTTTCATCTGGAACCACCTGGGATCGGATTTTCAGGAGCCCCCGGCCCCTCCCAGCCACAGGCCCCCCAAAAAAACTAACGGCCCCTTTTTTTGGGAATTAAAAAATGACCTGCCCCCTTTTGGCTTGGGAGATTTTAAAGGGGCCACTTTCCTTATCAACCAGCCCCCACCCCGCCCCTGGTGGCCCCCCTTTCAAATGGGGAAACCATCCTGCGTATCGTTGGGTTTTTTTGGGGCCAGCCGGCCAAATCCAAAAACCGGCCCCCAAAAAAACCACGGCCCTTTTTTCCCCGGAAAAAACTACCCGGCCCCCCTCTGGCTGGCAGTTGCAGGGGCCCCTTTCCTCAAACAAACCCAGCCCGACTTGGCACCCGGTGCCAACCTTTTTCCCGGGGGCCATTTCCCCTATTGTGGAATTTTTTAGGGGCCAGCCGGCCACTCCCAGCCACAAGGCCCCCAAAAAAAACCACGGCCCTTTTTTCCCGGAAAAAAACTACCCACCCCCTTTTGGCTGGAAATTGCAAAGCCCCTTTTTATCAAACCGCCCCCTTGCACGGTGCCACCTTTCATCTGGGGAAACCCTCCTTTCGTTCCCTGGGTTTCAGGAACCAGCCCCGGGCCCCTCCCCGCCACAGGCCCCCCCAAACAAAAATGGCCCTTTCCTGAAAAAACAAACCCCCCCCATTCTGGCTGGCCGATTTCAGGAGCCCTTTCAAAAACCAGCCCGAACCGGCACTGGTTTCCACATTTTATCTGGGGAACCCCCCGCGTACGTGGATTTTTCCCGGGGCCAGCCGGCCACTCCCAGCCCCAGGCCCCAAACAAATACGGCCCCTTTTCCCCGGAATTTAAAAAGACCTGCCCATCTTTTGGCTGGGAGATTGCAGGGGCCACCTTTCCTCTATCAAACCACCCCCTCCCCACTTTGGGGGCCCCCTTACATCTTTGGGAAACCCTCCTTTCGTATTGTGGATTTCAGGAACCCCGCCGGCCACTCCCAGCCAAGGCCCCCAAAAACAAACCACGGCCTTTTTCCCCGGAAAAAAAACTACCCGCCCGCTTCTGGGTGGGAGATTGCAGGGTCCCCTTGCCTCTACCCAAACCCCCCCGACTTGGCATTTGGGGGCCCCCTTTTCCCCGGGTCCCTCCGCGAAAATTTGGGTTTTCAGGGGCCAGCCGGCCACTCCCAGCCACAAACCCCCAAAAAACCCAAAGGCCCCCTTTTTCCCCGGAAAAAAAACTACCCGGCCCCCTTCTTTGGGTGGGAGATTCAGGAGCCACTTCCTCAAAAACCAGCCCCCAACCCCCACTGGGGCCACCTTTTTATCCGGGGCCAAACCGGGGGGTCGTGGATTTTTTTAGGGGCCCGCCCGGGCCCCTCCCAACCACAAAGGGCCCCCAAAAACAAACCACGGCCCTTTTCCCTGGAAAAAAATTAACCCCCCGCTTTTGGGTGGCAATTGCAGGGCCACTTTTCCCCTTTTCAAACCAGCCCCCTTTGGGACTGGGGCCACCTTTTTATCTGGGAACCATCCTGCACTGGGTTTTAAAGGGCCCCCCGGCCCCTCCCCCCACAGGGCCCCCAACAAAACCACGGGGCCTTTTTCCCCCGGAAAAAAACTTGACCCCCTTCTGGCTGGGCCCGATTGGGAACCAAATTCCCCCTATCAAACCAGCCCCACCGGCACTGTGCCCCTCCTTTTTGGGAACCATCCTGCGTATCCTGGATTTTCAGGAAACCAGCCGGCCCCTCCCCGCCACGGCCCCCCAAAAAAAACCACGGCCCTTTTCCCCCGGAAAAAAAAACTCACCTCCCCCCTTTTGGCTGGGAGATTGCAGGAGCCACTTCCCCTATCAAACCAGGGAACGGACTGGTGCCAACCCTTTTATCGGGGAACCCCCGCGTATCGTGGATTTCCGGGGCCAGCGGGCCCCTCCCAGCCCCCAAACCCCCAAAAAAACCACGGCCCTTTTTTCCCCGGAATAAAACTGAAAAGGGGCCCCTCATCTGGGTGGCACATTGCAGCGCCACTTGGTAATATCAAACGCCCCCACTTGGCCTGGGGCCCCCTTTTATCTGGGAACCATCCGCGTATCGTTGATTTTTTAGGGAGCCAGCCGGCCCCCCCAGCCCCAAAGGGCCCCCCAAAACAAACTACGGGGCCCCCTTTTTCCCCGGGAATAAAACCCGACCCCGCCCCCCCTCTGGCTGGCCCGATTGCAGGAGCCACTTGCCCTTCCCAAACCCCCCACTCGGGACTGGGGGCCACCTTTTTATCGGGGCCACCTCTATCGTGGATTTTTAGGGCCACCGGGCCCCCTTCCCCACCCCAGGCCCCCAAACACAAACTACGGCCCTTTTTCCCCGGAAAAAAACTAAACCCCCCCCTTCTTTTGGCTGGCAAAAGGGAGGGGCCCCTTCCGCCCATCAAACCCGCCCACTCGGCACTGTTTCCCAAACCCTTTTATCTGGGAACCCCCGCTATCGTGGAATTTTTTAGGGGCCAGCCGCCAAATCCCAGCCCCAGGGCCCCAAATAAAACCACGGCCCTTTTTCCCCGGAAAAAAACTACCCGGGCCCCCCTTTTGGCTGGCAGTTTCAGGAGCCACTTTTCCTCTATCAAACCAAACCGGCTTGGCACTGGTGCCACCTTTTTTCTGGAACCATCCCGCGAAACGTGGTTTTCAGGGCCAGCCGGCCCCTCCCCGCCCCAAGGGCCCCAAAAAAATCTAGGCCTTTTCCCCGGAAGTAAAATGACCTGGGCCCCTTTCTGGGGTGGCAATTGAAGGAGCCACTTGAATTTTCAAACCGCCCCAAAAATTTGGGACTGGTTTCCCCTTTCATCGGGGGCCTCCCGTATCGTGGATTTTTCCCGGGCCACCCGGGCCCCTTTCCCCGCCACAGGCCCCCCAAAAAAAACCTCCGGGCCCCTTTTCCCCGGAAAAAAAAACCCCCCCACCCGCCCCCATCGGCTGGGGAATTGCAGGAGGGCCCCTTCCCCTTCCCAAAACCCGCCCGACTCGCACTGGGGCCACCTTTTTAACTGGAACCATCCTGCTTTTCGTGATTTTTAGGGGCCAGCCCCAAAACCCCAGCCCCAAGGGCCCCCAAAAACAAACCACCGGGGCCCTTTTTTTCCCGGAAAAAACTACCCGCCCCCTTTTTGGCTGGCATATTTCAGGAGCCACTTCCCCTAAACAAACCAGCCCATCGGGACTGGTGCCACCCTTTTATCGGGAACCATCCGCGTAACTGGATTTTCAGGAGCCAGCCCCCCCCCTCCCAGCCCCCAGGCCCCCGAAACAAACCAAAAGGGGCCCTTTTTCCCCGGCAAAAAAAATTTACCCCCCCCCCCTTTGGGTGGAGATTGCAGGAGCCCCTTTCCCCTATTTAAACCAGCCCCCTTGGCACTGGGGCCCCCCCCCTTTCCCCTCTGGGAAAACCCCCTGCGTAAACGTGGATTTTAGGAGCCAGCCCCGGCCCCTCCCAGCCACAGGCCCCAAAACAAAACTAAGGGCCCTTTTTCCCTGGAAAAAACTACCCCCCCCATCTGGGGTGGCCGATTGCAGGACCACTTGCCTCTATCAATCCAGCCGCCCCGGCCCTGGGCCCCCCCCAAACCTTTTTATCTGGGAAAACCCCCTGGGGGGGGGGGGGGGGGGTATCGTGGATTTTTAGGAGCCAGCCGGGCCCCTTCCCCGCCACAGGCCCCGAACACAAACCACGGCCCTTTTTTCCCCGGCAAACAAAACCAAAACCCCCCCCGCCCCCCTGGGTGGCAGATTGCAAAAGCCCCCTTCCCCTATCAAACCAGCCCCCACTTTCCGGGACTGGTGCCCCCCTTTTATCTGGGAACCATTTCCCTGCTATCGTGGATTTTTAGGAGCCAGCCGGCCCCTCCCCCGCCACAGGGGGCCCCCAAAAAAAAAAAACTAAAAGGCCCTTTTTTCCCCGGGAATAAAACTGACCTGCCTGTTCTGGCTGGCAATTGCAGGGGCCACTTGCCCCCTATCAAACCAGCCCACTTGACACAGGTTTCCAACCCTTTTATCTGGGGAAACCCTCCTGCGTATCGTGGGTTTTCCCGGAGCCCGCCGGGAAATCCAGCCAAGGCCCCCCCAAAAAAACCACGGCCCTTTTCCCGGAAGTAAAACGGGCCGGCCCTCCTTTTGGCTGGGAGTTGAAAGGGAACCCCTTGCCCCTATCCAAAAAACCCCACTTTTTGGGACTGGTGCCAACCCCTTTCCTTTTGGGGAAACCCTCCGCGTATCCTGGAAATTTTTAGGGGCCAAACCGGCCACTCCCCCCACAGGCCCCCGAACAAAACCACGGGCCCTTTTTCCCCCGGCAAAAAAAATAAAACCCCCCCCGCTTTTTGGCTGGAAAAATTGCAGGAGCCACTTCCCTATCAAAACCCGCCCGACTCGGCACTGGTGCCACCTTTCATCTGGAACCATCCCGCGTATCGTGGATTTTTAGGGCCAGCCGGGGCCCCTCCCAGCCACAAGGGCCCCAAAAAAAATCTAGGCCCTTTTTCCCCCCGGAATTTAAAAAAACCGGGGCCCATCTTTTGGCTGCACATTGCAGGGAGCCACTTTGGGAATATCAAACCGCCCGACTTGGGACTGGTTTCCACCTTTTTATCGGGAACCCTTTTCCCGCGTATCGTGGGTTTTTTAGGGCCAGCCGGCCCCTTCCCCGCCACAAGGCCCCCCAAACCCCAAAAATACGGCCCCCTTTTTCCCGGAATTTTAAAAAAAAACCTGCCCTCTTTTTGGCTGGGAGATTGCAGTAAACCAATTTTCCTCTATCAAAAAAGCCCGAAAACCCCCCGGGACTGGTGCCCCCTTTCAAACTGGGGAAAACCCTCCTGGGGGTATCGTGGGTTTTCAGGGCCCGCCGGGCCCCTCCCACCACAGGCCCAACCAACACAAAAACCCGGCCCCTTTCCCCGGAAAAAAACTGACCCCCCCCTGGGTGGCAATTTAAGGAACCACTTGCCTCTTTAAAACCCCCCACTGGGGATTTGGGGCCACCTTTTCTGGGAACCCTCCTCGTATTGTGGATTTTTTGGGCCACGGGCCCCCCAGCCACAACCCCCCAAAAAAACCACGGGCCCCCTTTTTTTTTGGAAAAAAAACCAAACCCCCCCCCCTTCCCGGGTGGCAGATTTTTCAGGACCATTGCCCTATCAAAACCCCCCGACCCCACTGGGGCCAACCTTTTTCTGGGAACCAACCGGGTATTGTGGGTTTTTAGGGCCAGCCCGGGCCCCTCCCGCCACAAACCCCCAAAAAAACCCCGGGCCCTTTTCCCCGGAAAAAAACGCCCCCCGCTTCTGGCTGGCAAATTTCAGAAACCACTTTTGTAAAACAAACCGCCGGCCTTGGCACTGGGGGCCACCTTTTATCTGGGGAAACCCTCCGGGGTTCGTGGATTTTAAAGGGGCCAGCCGGCCCCCCCTCCCACCACAGGCCCCCCAAAACAAACCAGGCCCCTTTTCCCCGGCAAACAAAATTACCCCCCCGTTCTGGCTGGCAGATTGGGAGGAGCCACTTCCCCCCTATAAACCAAACCCCCACCGACACTGGGGCCCCTTTCATCCCGGGAACCCCTCCCGCGAAACGTGGATTTTTTAGGAACCAGCCCGGGCCCCCCCCCAACCCCAGGCCCCCCAAAAAAAACACGGCCCCTTTTCCCTGGAAGTAAAACGAAACCCGCCCTCTTTTGGCTGGGAGATTGCAGGGGCCCCTTGCCTCAAACAAAAACCAGCCCACTTGAAATGGGCCACCTTTCATCTGGAAACCCTCCGCGTATTGTGGATTTTCAGGAACCAGCCGGCCCCTCCCCCCAAAGGCCCCCCAAAAAAAAACCCGGCCCTTTTTCCCCCGGGAATAAAACTGACCGCCCTTTTACTGGGTGGCAATTGCGGAGCCCCTTGTAAAATCAAACCGCCCGCCGGCACTTTGGGGGCCAAACCCTTTCCCCCTGGGAACCATCCGCGTATCTGGGTTTTTAGGGGCCCGCCGGCCACTCCCACCACAGGCCCCCAAAAAAAACCACGGCCCTTTTTTCCCCGGAAAAAAACTACCCGGGGTTCCTTTTGGCTGGCAGATTGCAGGGGCCACTTCCCCCTGGAAACCCCCCACTTGGCACTGGGGCCACCTTTTTATCTGGGAACCACCTGCGTATCGTGGGTTTTTTAGGGGCCAGCCCCCCCCCCCCCCCAAAAAAAATTCCCAGCCACAGGCCCCCCAAAAAAAACTACGGCCCTTTTCCCTGGAAAAAAACTAAAACCCCCCGTTCTTTGGGTGGCAGATTGCAAGGGGCCCCTTCCCCCATCAAACCCCCGACTTTGGGACTGGGGCCACCTTTCAATCGGGAAAAACCCTCCTGCGAAAAATGGGTTTTCAGGAGCCGCCGGCCACTCCCCCGCCCCCGGGCCCCCCCAAAAAAACTAAATTCGGCCCTTTTCCCTGGAAGTTTTTAAATGACCTGGCCCCTCATCTTTGGGGGCAGTTGCAGGAGCCACTTGCCTCAAAACAAACCCAGCCCAAATCGGCACTGGTGGCCACCTTTCTCTGGGAAACCCTCCTGGGGTATCTGGATTTTTAGGAGCCAGCCGGGCCCCTCCCGACCCCAGGCCCCCAAAAAAAAACCACGGCCCTTTTCCTTGGAAAAAAACAACCCCCCCCTTCTGGGTGGGATTTCAGGGGCCACTTTTCTATCAAACCAGCCCGACTGGAAACGGTTTCCCTTTCCTCTGGGAACCATTCCCGCTATGTGGATTTTTTAGGAGCCAGCCGGCCACTCCCCCCACAGGCCCCCAAACCCAAAAAAGGCCCCTTTTTCCCCGGAAAAAACTACCCCCCCTGTTTTGGGTGGCGATTCCAAGGGGCCCCTTGCCCCTATTTAAACCCGCCCGACCGGGAAATGGGGCCAACCCTTTTATCTGGGAACCAAACCCGCTATCGTGGGTTTTCCGGGGGCCAGCCGGCCACTCCCAGCCCCAGGCCCCCCAAAAAAAAAACCACGGCCCTTTTTTTCCCCGGGAAAAAAAAAACTCACCCCCCCGCTTCTGGGTGCAGATTGGGAGGAGCCAATTGCCCCTTTAAAACCCGCCCCGACTTGGCCCCTGGGGCCCCCCCTTTTTCTGGGAACCATCCGCGTATGTGGATTTTCATGGGCCACCGGCCACTCCCCGCCACAAGGGCCCCAAAAAAATCTAAAGGCCCTTTTTCCCCGGAAGTAAAACTGACCTTTCCCATTTCTGGCTGGCAGATTTCAGGAGCCCCTTCCTCTATCAACCCCCCACTGGGACTGGTGCCACCTTTCATCTGGGAACCATCCTGCTATCGTGGGTTTTCAGGGGCCAGCCCCACTCCCACCACAGGCCCCCAAACAAACTACGGGCCCTTTTCCCCCGGAAAAAAACTCCTGCCCTCTTCTTTGGGTGGGGAGAAATTTCAGGGGCCACTTCCCCATCAAAAACCCGCCCGACCGGCACTGGGGCCACCTTTTTTCTGGGAAAACCCTCCTGGTATCGTGGTTTTTAGGGGCCAGGCCCGGGAAATCCCAGCCCCAGGCCCCAAAAAAACTACGGGCCCCTTTTTCCCCCGGGAAATAAAACTGACCTGGGGGTCATCGGCTGGCAGTTTTTCAGGGGCCCAAATTGCCCTATCAATCCAGCCCAAATTGGCACTGGTCCAACCTTTTTATCCCGGGAACCATCCTGCGAAACGTGGGTTTTTTAAAGGGGCCACCGGCCACTTCCCCGCCACAGTCCCCCAAAAAAAAACCAAGGCCCTTTTTTCCCCGGCCCAAAAAAACTAACCCCCCCGCTTCTGGGTGGAAAATTGCGGAGCCCCTTGCCCTATCAAACCACCCGCTTGGCACTGGGGCCAAACCCTTTTTCTGGGGCCCCTCGAAGGGGGGGGGTTTTCAGGGGCCAGCCGGGCCCCCCCAGCCCCAGGCCCCCAAAAACAAACCAAAGGCCCTTTTCCCTGGCAAAAAAACTCACACCGCCCCCCTTTGGGGCGATTTCCCGGAACCCCTTCCACTATCAAAACCCGCCCGACCGGACTGGTGCCACCTTTTATCTGGGAACCAAACCCCGCTATTGGGATTTTCAGGAGCCCGCCGGGCCCCCCCAAACCCCAGGCCCCCAAAAAAATCAAAAGGGCCCTTTTCCCTGGAAAAAAACTACCCGCCCCCCTCTGGCTGGCAGATTGCAGGGCCCCTTTAACCCCTTTTTATCAAACCAACCCAAATCCCACTGGTGCCCACCCTTTTATCTGGGAAACCCTCCTCGTATCGTGGAAATTTTCCGGAGCCAGCCGGCCCCTCCCAGCACAGGCCCCCCAAAAAAACCACGGCCCCCTTTTTCCCCGGAAAAAAAACTAACCCCCGGCCCCCGTTCTGGGTGCAGATTGCCCGGGGCCACTTCCCACCCAAACCAAACCCCCACTTGGCACTGGTGCCACCTTTCCCTCTTTGGGAACCCCTCCGTGTATCGTGATTTTTTAGGAGCCAGGGGGCCACCCCAGCCACAGGCCCCCAAAAACAAACCACGGCCCCTTTTTTCCCCGGAAAAAAAAACCCGACCCGGTCCCCGGGTGGCAGATTGCAGGAGCCCCTTGGGTCAAACAAACCAACCCAAAATGGCACTGGGGCCACCTTTTTACTGGGAACCCCCTCCTGCACGTGGAATTTTTAGGGGCCAGCCGGCCACTTTCCCAGCCACCGGCCCCCCAAAAACAAAAACGGCCCTTTTCCCTGGCAAAAAAACTCACCCCCCCCCCGCTTCTGGCTGGGAGAAAAGCAGAGCCCTTGCCTTATCAAACCCCCCCGCCCTTGGGACTGGGCCCCTTTCAACGGGAACCCATCCGCGAAACGTGGATTTTCAGGAGCCAGCCGGCCAAATCCCAGCCCCAGGTCCCCCAAAAAAAAACACCCCCGCCCTTTTTTGGAAAAAAACCCAAACCCGGCCCGCTTTTGGTGGGAGATTTCAGGAGCCCCTTCCCTAACAAACCCGCCCGACTTGGACTGGTGCCACCTTTCCCTCTGGGGGAAACCCTCCTGCGTAGGGATTTTCAGGAGCCACCGGGAAACCCCCGCCCCAGGCCCCCCAAAAAAAAAAATACGGCCCTTTTTGGAATAAAAACTGACCTGGGCCCCTCATCTGGGTGGGAGAATTTCAGGGGCCACTTCCCCCAAACAAACCAAACCCCACTCCCACGGTCCCCCCTTTCATCTGGGGAAACCCTCCTGCTTTTGTGGATTTTTCAGGGGCCAAACCCACCTCCCACCACAGGGCCCCCCAACAAAAAACCCCGGCCCCCTTTTCCCCCGGGAAACAAAAATCACCGGCCCCCCCCTTTTGGGTTTGGGAGATTTCAGGGGCCAATTCCCCCAAAACCCCCAAACCCCCCGACTTGGGAATGGTGCCACCTTTCATCTGGGGGCCCCTCCTGCGTATTTGTGGATTTTCAGGAAACCAGGCCCCGGCCCCCTTCCCCGCCACAGGCCCCCGAACAAAAACACGGGCCCTTTTTTTTCCCCGGAAAAAAACTAACCCCTTTTGGGTTTTGGTTGGAAAATTGCAGAGCCACTTTCCCCTATCAAACCCCCCGACTCGGCACTGGGCCACCTTTTTATTGGGAACCAACCCGCGTAAAGTGGGTTTTTCAGGAGCCAGCCGGGGAATCCCACCAAGGGCCCCCAAACATACACTACGGCCCCTTTTCCCCGGAATTAAAACTGACCTCCCCTCTTTTGGCTGGGAGATTTTCAGGCCACTTCCCTCATCAAACCAGCCCACTCGGCACTGGGGCCACCTTTCTCTCGGAACCATCCTGCGTATCGTGGATTTTCAGAGCCAGGGGCCACTCCCACCCCAGCCCACAAAAGACAAACACGGCCCCTTTTCCCGGAAGTAAAAATGACCTGCGTGTCATCGGCTGGCGATTTCAGGAGCCACTTGCCTCATCAAACCAGCTTACTTTGGGACTGGTGCCACCTTTCATCTGGGGAACCACCTGCGTACGGGTTTTCAGGGGCCCGCCCGGGCCCCTCCCACCCAGGCCCCCAAAAAAATCTACGGCCCTTTTTCCCCCGGCAAAGAAAACTCACCCGCCCCGCTCTGGTGCAATTGCGAGACACTTTCCCCTTTAAAACCCGCCCCCTTGGGACTGGTGCCACCTTTTTATCGGGAACCATCCTGCAATCGGGATTTTCAGGGGCCAGCCGGCCACTCCCAGCCACGGTCCCCAAACACAAACCACGGCCCCTTTTCCCCGGCAAACAAAAATCACCTGTCCCGCTTCTGGGTGGGAATTGCAGGAGCCACTTCCCCAATCAAACCAGCCCGACTTGGTACTGGTGCCCCTTTTATCTGGAAACCCTCCGCGTATTCGGATTTTCAGGAGCCGCCGGCCACTCCCCGCCACAGGGCCCCCCAAAAACATCTACGGCCCTTTTCCCTGGAAGTAAAACGACCCGCCCGCATCTGGCTGGCAGATTGCAGGAGCCCCTCCCCCTATCAAAAAAGCCGACCCCACGGGGCCACCTTTCATCTGGGATCCATCCTGCTACGTTTAATTTTCCGGGCCAGCTGGCCATCCCAGCCAAGGCCCCCCCAACACAAACCACGGCCCTTTTCCCCGGAAACAAAACTCCCCGGCTGCTTTGGGTGGCAGATTGCAGGAGCCACTTCCCTCCAGGGAAACCCGCCCGACTTGCACTGGTGCCCCCTTCATCTGAAGCCATCCGTTATCGTGGATTTTCAAGCCACGGGCCCCTCCCAGCCCCAGGCCCCCGAACAAAAACTACGGGCCCCTTTCCCTGGAAGTAAAACTGACCTGCTGTCCTCTGGGTGGCAGATTGCAAGCCACTTCCTCTATCATCCACCCGCTCGGCACTGGGGCCACCTTTCTCGGGGGCCATCCTGCGTTTGTGGATTTTTTAGGGGCCAGCCGGCCCTCCCAGCCACAGCCCCCCAAAAACAAACACGGCCCTTTTCCCGGCCAAAAAAAAACTCACCCGCCCTCTTCTGGCTGGCAGATTGCAGCAGCCATTGCCTATATCAAACCCCCCCACTCGGGCCCGGGTGCCCAACCTTTCATCTGGAACCATCCTGCTATCGGGATTTTTAGAGCCAGCCGGCAACTCCCGACACAGGGCCCCCAAAAAATACACGGTCCTTTTCCCGGGAAATAAAAATGACCTGGCCTCATCGGCGGGGAGCTGCAGGGGACACTTGCCTCTACAACCAGCCCGACTCGGCCTGGTGCCACCTTTCAGGGGAAACCCTCCCCCGTATCGGGATTTTCAGGAGCCACCGGCAACCCCAGACACAGGTCCCCAAAAAAACTACGGCCTTTCCCCGGAATAAAACTGACCTGCCCGGCATCGGGTGGCAGATTGCAGGACCACTTCCTCTAAACAATCCCGCCCGACTCGGGACTGGTCCCACCCTTTTATTGGGAAACCCCCTGCGTATCGGGAAAGGG
>NW_026993515.1:0-12541 GCF_028769735.1 Zonotrichia leucophrys gambelii
TCACCTTTCCCCGAAGCACGCACCTCCGCTCCGGAGCGAAGAAGCGCTTCTCGCGCAAAGGCGTTGTGCCGCAAGGCACTCCAGCGCGCTTCTCCGAATGTGCCGGACCGCGCTTACTCCGGGAATCCTACCTTTCTTTCGGACTTTGGTCTACACATGCAAAAAACTTTCACATGTCCAAGAGAACGTGCCTACAGAAAACACTCCATCGGTTTTACATGTTGCAGAAGTTTGCAGAGTGTTTGCAGAAAAAAACAATTGCCGAAACACCTCCAACCGATGTTCATGTTTGGAAAAGGAGAAGGGGAAGGTACTGTTTTCTATCATTTTCAAGCTGCGCACACAATCCTAGTGTTGTGCAGCTTTATTCTTCACCTTTCCGAACAGCCGCACTCTCCGGGTCCGGAGCGAAGAAGCGGGTTCTTCGCGCAAAGGCGATTGTGCCGTCACAGGGCACTCCAGTGCGCGGCTTCTGCCGAAATGTGCCCGGACCGGCGCTTTCTCCGGGACATCCGTACCTTCTTCTTTCGGAACCTTTGTGGTCTACATCATTTCAAAAAACTTTTCCACTATGTCTGGCAAGGAGAAACTGTTCCTGCACAGAAAACATCTCCCATCGTGTTTTACATGTTGCAGAGGGTTTGCAGAGTGTTTTGCAAGAAGAAAAACAAAGTTGCCAAACACCTTCCACCGAATGTTCATGTGTTTGGAAAAGGGAGGGGGTGGTAAGGTACTGTTTTCTATCAGTTTGCAAGCTGCGCACACAATCCTAGTGTTGTGCAGCTTCATTCTTCACCTTTCCGAAGCAGCACCACTCTCCGGCTCCCGGAGACGAAGAAGCGGCTTCTTCGCGCAAAGGCGATTGTGCCGGTCACAGTGCACTCCAGTGCGGCGGCTTCTGCCGAAATGTGCCCGGGGCCGGGGCTTAGCTCCGGGACATCCTAACCTTCTTCTTTCGGACCTTTGTGGTCTACATCATTGCAAAAAAATTTCCCTATTCAGGCAAGGAGAAACTGGCTGCACAGAAAACATCTCCCATCGTGTTTTTACATGTTGCAGAGAGTTTTCAGAGTTTTCAAGAAAGAAAAACAAAGTTGTCCAAAACACCTTCAACCGAATGTTTATGTGTTTGGAAAAGGAGGGGAGTGGTAAAGGGACTGTTTTCTATCAGTTTGCAAGCTGCGCACACAATCCTAGTGTTGTGCAGCTTCATTCTTTCCCTTTCCGAAGCAGCCGCACTCTCCGCTCCCGGGGACGAAAAGCGGCTTCTTCGCGCAAAGGCGATTGTGCCGTCACAGCGCACTCCAGTGCGGCGGCTTCTGCCGAAATGTGCCCACCGGCGCTTAGCTCCGGGACATCCGTACCTTCTCTTTCGGAACTTTGTGTCTACATCATTGCAAAAACTTTCCACTATATCGGCAAGGAGAAACTGTGCTGCACAGAAACATCTCCCATCGGTTTACATGTCAGAGAGGTTTGCAGAGTGTTTGCAAGAAGAAAAACAAAGTTGTCCGAAACACCTTCCAACCGAATGTTCATGTTTTGAAAAGGTAGGAGATGGTAAGGTACTGTTTTATCATTTGCAAGCTGCGCACACAATCCTAGTGTTGTGCAGCTTCATTCTTCACCTTTCCGAAGCAGCCGCACTCTCCGCTCCCGGAGACGAAGAAGCGCTTCTTCGCGCAAAGGCGATTGTGCCGTCACATGCACTCCAGTGCGGCGGCTTCTGCCGAAATGTGCCCGGACCGCGCTTAGCTCCGGGACATCCGTACCTCTTCTTTCGGAACTTTGTGGTCTACATCATTGCAAAAAACTTTCCACATTCTGGCAAGGAGAAACTGTGCCTCACAGAAACATCTCCCATCGTGTTTACATGTTGCAGAGAGTTTGCAGAGTGTTTTGCAAGAAGAAAAACAAAGTTGCCAAACACCCCCAACCGAATGTTCATGTGTTTGGAAAAGGTAGAGAGTGGTAAGGTACTGTTTTCTATCAGTTTGCAAGCTGCGCAACAATCCTATGTTGTGCAGCTTCATTCTCACTTTCCGAAGCAGCCGCACTCTCCGCTCCCGAGACGAAGAAGCGGCTTCTTCGCGCAAAGGCGATGTGCCGGTCACAGGCACTCCAGTCGGCGGCTTCTGCGAAATGTGCGCGGGACCGCGCTTAGCTCCGGGACATCCGTACCTTCTTCTTCGAACCTTTGTGTCTACATCATTGCAAAAACTTTCCACTAATCTGGCAAGGGAAACTGTGCCTGCACAGAAAACATCTCCCATCGTGTTTACATGTTGCAGAGAGGTTGCAGAGTGTTTGCAAAAGAAAACAAGTTGCCAAACACCTTCCAAACCCAAGTTCATGTGTTGAAAGGTAGAAGTGGTAAGGTACTTTTCTATCAGTTTGCAAGCTGCGCACACATCCATTTGCACTTCATTCTCACTTCCGAAGCAGCCGCACTCTCCGCTCCCAACAAGAAGCGCTCTTCCGCAAAGCGATTGGCCGGTCACAGGCACTCCATGCGGGGGCTTCTGCCGAATGTGCCCGGAAAACCGGCTAGCTCCGGGGCTCCGTACCTTTCTTCGAACCTTTTGGTCTACTCATTGCAAAAACTATTCCCTAGTCTGCAAGGAGAACTGTGCCTCACAGAAAACACTCCATCGTGTTTTCATGTTCAGAGAGGTTTGAAGGTTTTGCAGAAGAAAAACAAAGTTGTCCAAACACCTTCACACCGAATGTCAGTTTTGAAAAGTGAGGTGGTAAGTACTGTTTTCTATCAGTTGCAGCTGCGCACACAATCCTAGTGTTTGCAGCTTCATTCTCACCTTTCGAAGCAGCCCACTCTCCCTCCGGAGCGAAAACGGCTTCTCCGCAAAGCATTGTGCCGGTCACAGGCCTCCAGTGCGGCGCCTGCAATGTCCCGGACCGCATAGCTCCGGGGACATCCGTACCTCTTCTTTCGGACTTTTGTGTCTACTCATTCAAAAAACTTTCCCTATGTCGCAAGGAAAACGTGCGCCAAACACTCCATCGTTTTACATGTTGCAGAGAGTTGCAAGTGTTTCAGAAGAAAAACAAGGCCAAAACACCTCCAACCGATTTATGTGTTGAAAAGGAGAGAGTGTAAGGTACTGTTCTATAGTTGCAAGCTGCGCACACAATCCTATGTGTGCACTATTCTTCCCTTCCAAGCGCCGCACTCTCCGCTCCAACGAAAACGCTCTCGCGCAAGGCGTTGGCGCACATGCCTCCATGCGCGGCTTCCCGAATGTGCCCGGACCGCGCTTAGCTCCGGACACCTACCTTCTTTTTCGGGACTTTTGGTCTACTCATTGCAAAAACTTTCCCCTATTCTGAAGGAAAACTGTGGGGGGGGGGGGGGGGGGGGGGGGGGGGGGGGGGGGGGGGGGGGCCCCCCCCCCCCCCCCCCCCCCCCCCCCCCCCCCCCCCCCCCCCCCCCCCCCCCCCCCCCCCCCCCCCCCCCTTTCAAAAAACTTTTCCTATTCGGAAAAGGGGAAAAATTCCTGCACAGAAAACACCCCATCGTTGTTTCATGTTTTCAAAGGTTTGCAGATGTTTTCAAGAAGAAAAACAAAGTTAAACCCAATGTTCATGTTTTGGGAAAAAGGGAGGAGAGTGGGAAGGTACTTTTTTCTATCATTTGCAAGCTGCGCACACAATCCTAGTGTTGTGCAGCTTCATCTTCCCTTTCCGAGCAGCCGCACTCTCCGCTCCGGAGGCGAAGAAGCGGGTTCTTCCGCAAAGCGATTGTGCCGGGCACAGTGCACTCCAGTGCGGCGGGTTCTGCCGAAATGTGCCCGGACCGGCGCTTAGCTCGGGGACATCCGTACCTTCTTCTTTCGGGACTTTTTTGGTCTACATCATTGCAAAAACTTTTCCACTATTCTGCAAGGGGAAACGTGCCTGCACAGAAAACATCTCCCATCGTGTTTTACATGTTGCAGAGAGGTTTGCAGAGTTTTTTGCAAAAGAAAAACAAAGTTTTTCCAAAACACCTTCAACCGAATGTTCATTGTTTGGAAAAGGGAGGAGGTGTAAGGTACTGTTTTCTATCAGTTTGCAAGCTGCGCACACAAACCAGTGTTGTGCAGCTTCATTTTTCACCTTTCCGAAGCAACCCACTCTCCCTCCCGGAGACGAAGAAGCGGCTTCTTCGCGCAAAGGCGATTGTGCCGGTCACAGGCACTCCAGTGCGGGGGCTTCTGCCGAAATGTGCCCGGACCGGGGTTAGCTCCGGGGACATCCGTACCTTCTTCTTTCGGGGCTTTTGTGTCTACATCATTGCAAAAAAATTTTCCACTATTCTGGCAAGGAAAACTGTGCCTGCACAGAAAACATCTCCCATCGTGTTGTACATGTTGCAGAGAGGTTTGCAGAGTGTTTTGCAAGAAGAAAAACAAAGTTGTCCAAAACACCTTCCAACCGAATGTTCATGTGTTTGGAAAAGGTAGAAATGTGGTAAGGTACTGTTTTTTTATCAGTTTGCAACTGCGCACACAATCCCAGTGTTGTGCAGCTTCATTCTTCCCCCTTTCCGAAGCAGCCGCACTCTCCGGGTTCCCCGGGGACGAAGAACGCTTCTTCGCGCAAAGGATTGTGCCGGCACAGGCACCCAGTCGGGGCTTCTGCCGAATTCCCGGGACCGCGTTAGCCCGGGACTCCGTACCCTTCTTTCGGACTTTGTGGCTACATCATTGCAAAAAAATTTCCCCTATGTCGGCAAGGAAAACTGTGCCCGCACAGAAAACATCTCCCCTCGGGGGGTTTTACATGTTGCAAAAAGGGTTTTCAGAGTGTTTCAGAAGAAAAACAAAGTGCCCAAAAACACCTCCCAACCCAATGTTATGGTTTGGAAAGGGGAGGTGGTAAGGGGACTTTTTCTATCAGTTTCAAATGCGCACCAATCCTATGTGTGCGGGGGTTCATTCTTCCCCTTTCCCAAGCAGCCGCACTCTCCGGGTCCGGAGCGAAGAAAAGGGTTTTTTCGCGCAAAGGCGATTGGCCGGCACAGGCCTCCAGGCGGGGGCTTTTGCCGAAATGGCCCGGGGCCCCTTAGCTCCGGGGGCACCTACCCTTTTTCTTTTGGGATTTTGGGCTACATCATTGCAAAAAAATTTCCACTAACGGGAAGGGGAACTTCCTGCAAAAAAACACCCCATCGTGTTTTACATGTTCAGAAGGTTTTCAGGTTTTTTCAAAAAAAAAACAAAGTTTTCAAAAAACCTTCCAAACCCAATTTCATTTTTGGAAAGGTAGGGGGTGGGAAGGACTTTTTCTATCGTTTGCAAAAGCCCACAATCCCCCTGTTGTGCACTTTATTCTTCCCTTTCCGAAGCAGCCGCACTCTCCAGCTGCCGGGGGCGAAGAAGCGGCTTCTTCGCGCAAAGGCGATTGTGCCGTCACAGGCACTCCAGTGCGGCGGCTTCTGCCGAAATGTCCCCGGGGGCCGGCGCTTAGCTCCGGGACATCCGACCTTCGGACTTTGTGTTTTACATCATTGCAAAAAACTTTCACTATGTCGCAGGAAAACTGTGCCTGCCCAAAAAACTCTCCCATCGTTTTACATGTTGCAGAAGGTTTGCAAGTGTTTTTTCAAAAAAAAAAAAAAGTTTTCCAAAAACACCTTCACACCCAAAGTTCATGTGTTTGGGAAAGGGAGGATGTGGAAAGGGACTGTTTTCTACAGTTTGCAAGCTGCCCACAATCCAGTGTTGGCACTTCATTCTTCCCTTTCCCAAGCAGCCCCCTCTCCGGCCCCCGGAACAAGAACCGGGTTTTTCGCGCAAAGGCATTGTGCCGGTCACAGTGCCTCCATGCGGCGGCTTCTGCCGAAATGTGCCCGGGACCGGGGCTTAGCTCCGGGGACAATCCGTACCTTCTTCTTTCGGACTTTTTTGGCTACACATTGCAAAAACTATTCCACTATGTCTGGCAAGGGGAAACTGTGCCTGCACAGAAAACATCTCCCATCGTGTTTTACATGTTGCAGAAAGGGTTTTCAGATGTTTTTCAAGAAGAAAAACAAGTTTTCCAAACACCTCCCCAAACCCAATGTTTCATGTTTTGGGAAAAGGGAGAGGTGGAAAATACTTTTTCTATCATTTGCAAGTGCGCCAAATCCTATGTTTTCAGCTTCATTTTTTCACCTTTCCAAAACCGTTCCGGGGAAAAAAAAAAGGGGGTTTTCCCAAAGGGAGTGCCCCAAATCCAGTGGGCGCTTCTCCAAATTCCCCCGGGAGCTCCGGGGCCCCCTTCTTTTGCGGGGAAAAAAACTTTTTTCTATTCGGGGGGGAAAAAAATGCCCACGAAAAACTCCCCGGGGACATTCAAATTTTCGGGTTTTTGCAAAAGAAAAAAAATTTTTTCCCCCCCCGGTTTTTGGGAAAAAAAAATTAATCGTTTTTCTTCAGTTTGAACCCCCCAAAGGGTTTTCCCCAAACTTTCCCCCAAAGGGCCCCCTTTAGTGGGGGAAGAACGGTTTTCCCGGGATTTTGCCTCCAGTGCCCCCAGCGCCTTCTCCAATCCCGGGACCCCTGCCCCGGGGGAAAAAGCTTCTTCCGGGTTTTTTGGGGCAATTTTAAAAAACCCCCCCGGGGGAAAAAAAATTTTTTCCCCAAAAAATTTGGGTTTACATTTGCAAAAAAATTTTTTCAAGAAAAAAAAATTTTTTCCAAAAACCTTTCCCCCGAAAATTTTTTTTTTTTTGGGGGAAAAAAAAAAAGGTCCTCTTTTCAAGTTTAAAAAAGTTGGAGTTCTTTTTTCCCCTTTAAAGGCCCACCTTTCCCTCCGGGGAAAAATTTTCCCGGGAAAGGGGGGGCCCCCTCCCCAGGGCGGCTTCTCCAAAGGCCCGGGCGTTTTGCCCGGGGCATCCTCCCTTTTTTTCCCGGGGCCCCTTTTTTTGGACATCGAAAAACTTTTCCCTTTGGGAAAGGGTTCCAAGAAAAACTATGTGTTTAAAATTCAGGAAAGGAAGTTTTGCAAGAAGAAAACAAAGTGTAAAAATTCCCCCGAATTTTATTTTTGGGGAAAAAAAATTTAATACGTTTTTTATGTTTGAAGGGAAAATTGTTTGGCCCCCATTTTTCACCTTTCAAGGGACCATCCGGTTTCCCCCCAAAAATTTTTTCCCCAAAGCATTTGGGCCTCCGGGCCCCAGTGCGGCCTTTAAAAGGGGGGGGGCCGGGTTTTCCGGGCTCCATTTTTTTGGGTTTTTGGGTCCAAAAATTTAAAAAATTTCCCCCTTTTGGGTGTGCCCACAGAAAACTTCCCCTCGGGAATGAGATTTTTAATTTTTTTAAAAAAAAAAATTTCCCCAAAACCCCCCCAAAAAATTTAAAAAAAAGGGGGAAGGGCTGTTTTTAAAAGTTTGAAATGGGAAACTTTTTGTGCAGTCCCCCCCCCCTTTTTTTTTCCCCCCAAACCCCCCCGTTTTCCCCGGGCGAAGAAGCCCTTTTTTTCCCCAAAGGGATTGTGCCGGGCACAGTGCCCCTGGGGCCCGGTGGCCCCAAACCCCCCGGGACCCGGGCTCCTTTCCCCTTTTTGGGTTTTTTGGTTAACTTGCAAAAAACTTTTCCCTATTCGGAAGGGGAAACTGTCCCACAGAAAAAATCTCCCATCGTTTTTACATGTTGCAGAGAGGTTTGAAGGTTTTTAAAAAAAAAAAAAATTTCCAAAACCTTTCCCAAACCCAAAGTTATTTTGGAAAAAGGTAGGATGGAAGGTTTTTTTTAAGGGGGCCACAAATTTTTTTTTTCCCCTTTTCCCCCCCCCAAACCCCCTCCGCCCCGAGACGAAAAGCGTTTTCCCCAAGGCATTTTCGGTCACAGTGCACTCCAGGGGCCCCGGGGGGCCCCGGTCCCGGGGGCCTTTCCCCGGGGCATGGGCCTTTTTTTTCAAAAATTTTTTCCCAACCAAAAAACTTTCCCCGCAAAAAACCCTGGAAAAATTCCCCCGGTTTTTTTAATTTTTCAGAAGGGCAAGTTTTTCAAAAAAAACAAGTTGTTTAAAAATAAGAAGTTCTTTTTTAAAAAGGGGGGAGGGGGGGGGTTCGTTTTTTTTTCCAACTTCCAAAAACCCATTTTCCCACCCCTTTCCCAAAGCGATTCCGGTCCGGGGAAAAAAAGGGGGGCCCCCCCAAAAAGGGGGCCGGCCGGCACTCCGGGGGGGTTTTTCCCGGCCCCGGTTACCCAACCCCTTTCTTTTGGAAATTTTGCTCACAGAAAAAAAATTTTTACTTTCGGCAAGGGAGAAATTCAAAAGAAAAACCCCCCTTTTTTTAAAAAAAATTAGATTTTGGGAAAAAAAAGGGGGAAAACTTAACCAAAGTTTCATTTTTAAAAAGGTGGACTTTTTTCTTCATTTCAAGCGCGCACCCCCAATGGGCCCTTCCCCCCCCCGCAATGCCCCAGGCCCCGGGGGGGTTTTCCCCCAAAGGCGTTTGCCCCCCAAACCCTCCGTCCTTTTCCCAAATCCCGGGCCCGCTACTCCACCCCTTTTCCCCTTTGTGGAAAAATCTTCAAAAAATTTTCCCCGTTTGCAAGGAAAATTCCCAAAAAAATTCCCACTTTTTACATTTTGAATTTTTAAGGGGTTTTGGAAAAAAAAGGTTTGAACCCCCCAACCAAGTTTTTGGTTTGGAAAAAAATGGAAACCTTTTCTTCGGGCAAACCCCCCCTCCGGGGACCTTCTTTCCCGAAGGCCGCACTTCCCCCCGGGCGGCCTTTTCCGAAAGGGTTTTTTCCGGCACTCCTCCTCGGGCTTTTTTTTTTTTTTTTTTTTTTTTTTTTTTTTTTTTTTTTTTTTTTTTTTTTTTTTTTTTTTTTTTTTTTTTTTTTTTTTTTTTTTTTTTTTTTTTTTTTTTTTTTTTTTTTTGCCGAAATGTGCCCGGGACCGGGGCTTAGCTCCGGGGGCATCCGTACCTTCTTCTTTCGGAACTTTGTGGTCTACATCAATGCAAAAAACTTTTCCACTATTCTGGCAAGGAGAAACTGTGCCTGCACAGAAAACATCTCCCATCGTGTTTTACATGTTCAGAGAGGTTTGCGGTTTTTCAAAAAAAAAAACAAAGTTGTCCAAAAAACCTTCCAAACCCAAGTTCAGTTTTGGGAAAATAGAGTGGGAAACTGTTTTCTACGTTTGCCAAAACTGCCCAACAACCTGGTGCCCCTCATTCTCCCTTTCCAACAGCCGCACTCCCGGGCCCCCCAAGAAGCGGGTTCTTTGCGCAAGGCGATTTTGCCGGGCACAGTGCCTCCATCGGCGGGTTCTGCGAAATGTCCCCGGGGGCCCCCGTTAGCTCCGGGACCCTACCTTCTTTTTTCGGGGCTTTTGTTCCTACATATTGCAAAAAAAATTTTCCACTATTCTGGGAAGGAGAAAAGTGCCTGCACAAAAACATCTCCCATCGTTTTTACATGTTTCAAAGGTTTTCAATTTTTCAAAAGAAAAACAAAGTTGTCCCCAAAAACCTTTTCCCAAACCCAATTTCATGTGTTTTTTGGGAAAAGTAAGTGTGGTAAGTACTTTTTCTATCAGTTTTTCAAGTCGCCACAATCCTAGTGTTGTGCACTTCATTCTTCCCCTTTCCGAAGCACCGCACTCTCCGCTTCCCCGGGGGGGGAAAAAGCCTCTTCGCGCAAAGGGGATTGTGCCCCTCACAGGCACCCACGGGGGCTTCGCCAAATGGCCCGGGGGCCCCGCTTTGCTCCGGGACATCCGTACCTTCTTTTTTCGGACCTTTGGGTCTACACATTTCAAAAAACTTTTTCCACTTTCTGGCAAGGGGAAAACGGCCCGCACAGAAAACATCTCCCCCGTGTTTACAGTTCAGAAGTTTTTAAGTTTTCAAAAAAAAACAAAGTTTTCCCAAAAAACCTTTCCAACCGAATTTTATGTTTTGGAAAAGGAGAGAGTGGGAAAGGGACTGTTTTCTATCATTTGCAAGCGCGCACACAATCCATGTTTTGCAGCTTCATTCTTCCCCTTTCCGAACAGCCGCACTCTCCGCTCCGGGGCGAAGAAGCGGCTTTTTCGCGCAAAGGGGATTGTGCCGGGCACAGGGCCCCCATGCGGCGGCTTCGCCCAAATTGCCCGACCGGGGTTACTCCGGGGGCATCCGTACCTTCTTCTTTTTGGGACTTTTTTTGGTCTACATCATTGCAAAAAACTTTTCCACTATTCGGCAAGGAAAACCTGTGTCCGAAAAAATCTCCCACGGTTTACATTTTTTAGAAGGTTTTCAAGTTTTTGCAAGAAAAAAACAAATTTTCCCAAAAAACCCCAACCGAATGTTCAAAATGTTTGGGAAAAAAAGAGGGGTAAAGGGACTTTTTCTATCAGTTTTGCAACTCGCCACAATCCAGTGTTGTGCAGCTTCATTCTTCCCTTTCCAACAGCCGCACTCCCGGGTCCCGGGAAGAAGAAGGGGGGGGGGGAAAGGGAGGGGAAAAAGGGGGGGGGGGGAAAGGGGGGGAGGGAGGGGGGAAGAGGGGGGGGGGGGGGAAAGAAAAAAAAAGGAAGGAAAGGCAAAAAAAACCTTCCCTTTGGGGTTTACATGTGCGAATTTTTGCAAGTTTTTGGGAAAAGAAAAACAAATTTTAAACCCTTTAAAAACCAATTTTTCATTTTTGGAAAAGGTGGAGATGGAAGGACTTTTTCACAATTTTCAAGTGGGAAAAATAAAGGGGTGACTTTTCTTCCCCTTTCCAAAAGGGCCCCAACTTCCACTCCGAGGCAAAGAACGGCTTCTTCGCGCAAAGGCGATTGTGCCGGGCACAGGCACTCCGGGGGGGGGCCCTTTTCCAAATTGCCCGGGGCCGGGGGCTTAGCTCCGGGGGCCCTACCTTTTTTTCGACTTTTGGTCTACATCATGCAAAAAACTTTTCCACTTTCGCAAGGGGAAAAAGTGCTGCACAAAAACACTCCCATCTGTTTTACATGTTGCAAGAGGTTTGCAGAGTGTTTTGCAAGAAAAAAACAAAGTTTTCAAACACCTTCCAACCAATGTTCATGTTTTGAAAAAGGGAGAGGTGGGAAGGTACTTTTTCATCAGTTTCAAGCTGCCCACAATCCATGTGTTTCAGCTTTATTTTTCCCTTTCCGAACACCGCACCTCCCTCCCCCGCGAAAAGCGGGTTCTTCGCCAAAGGCATTTGCCGTCACGCACTCCTGCCGGGTTTTTTCTGCCGAAAATTTCCCGGGGCCGCCTTAGCCCGGCACCTACCTTTTCTTTTTGGACTTTTTTGGGCTACTCATTGGCAAAAAAATTTCCCCTAGTCGGGGAAGGAGAAACTGTCCTGCACAGAAAACATCTCCCCTCGGTTTACATTTGCAGAGAGGGTTTCAGAGGTTTTCAAGAAGAAAAAAAAAGTTTTTCCCCAAAAACCTTTCCAACCGAAGTTTAATTGTTTGGGAAAAAGGGAGAGGTGTAGGACTTTTTCTATCTTTGCAAGTGCGCACACAAACCATGTTTTGCAGCTTTATTTTTCCCTTTCCGAAGCAGCCGCCCCCTCTCCGGCTCCCAGCGAAGAAGCGGCTTCCGCGCAAAGGGATTTTGCGGTCACAGGCCTCCATGCGGCCTTCCCGAAATGGGCCCGGGGCCGGGGCTTAGCTCCGGGACATCCGAACCCTTTTCTTTCGGGGCTTTTTTTGGGGCACATCATTGCAAAAAACTTTCCCCTATTCTGGAAAAGGGGAAAAGGCCTGCACAAAAAAACTCCCCTCGGTTTACATGTTCAGAGGGTTTGCGAGTTTTTGCAAGAAGAAAAACAAAGTTGCCAAAAACCCTCCAAACCCAATTTTTTTTAAAAAAAAAAAAAAAAAAAAAAAAAAAAAAAAAAAAAAAAAAAAAAAAAAAAAAAAAAAAAAAAAAAAAAAAAAAAAAAAAAAAAAAAAAAAAAAAAAAAAAAAAAAAAAAAAAAAAAAAAAAAAAAAAAAAAAAAAAAAAAAAAAAAAAAAAAAAAAAAAAAAAAAAAAAAAAAAAAAAAAAAAAAAAAAAAAAAAAAAAAAAAAAAAAAAAAAAAAAAAAAAAAAAAAAAAAAAAAAAAAAAAACCCCCCCCCCCCCCCCCCCCCCCCCCCCCCCCCCCCCCCCCCCCCCCCCCCCCCCCCCCCCCCCCCCCCCCCCCCCCCCCCCCCCCCCCCCCCCCCCCCCCCCCCCCCCCCCCCCCCCCCCCCCCCCCCCCCCCCCCCCCCCCCCCCCCCCCCCCCCCCCCCCCCCCCCCCCCCCCCCCCCCCCCCCCCCCCCCCCCCCCCCCCCCCCCCCCCCCCCCCCCCCCCCCCCCCCCCCCCCCCCCCCCCCCCCCCCCCCCCCCCCCCCCCCCACCTTTTCTTTTCGGCTTTTGGTCTCATCATTTCAAAAAACTTTTCCCCTATTGCAAGGAAAACTGTGCCTGCACAGAAAACATCTCCCACGTGTTTTTACATGTTCAGAGAGTTTGCAAGTGTTTTCAAGAAAAAAACAAGTTGTCCAAAACACCTTCCAACCGAATGTTCATGTTTTGGGAAAAAGGGAGGGGGTGTAAGGTACCTTGT
>NW_026993516.1:0-12528 GCF_028769735.1 Zonotrichia leucophrys gambelii
TGAATGCTAGCTGATCTAATAAAGAAAGGCAGGGAAAGGAATGTTACAGGTGGCTGGGGCGGAAGCAGCTATCATCAGGATGCCGATGACAAAGGGCACTTTGGATTGGTACCTTGTGGGATCTCAACGCCTCAGGACTGAGGTGCCGAGTCACCGAGACCACCCTTGGGGGGCTCAGGAGTCCTGGAATGTTGCCTGAAGTGTCTGGTGGCTGGACTTTGATCCTACACAGGAGACGACACCTGTATGAGGATAGGAGGATTTCACCGGGGTGAATGGTGAAGGGATAAGTTAATTAGAGAGTGAAACACAGGGTTTAGGATTTCTGTACAGGGGGGTTTAGAGAAGTAAGATGGAGGAATTGGGGCGTGTCCTGTCCTCCTCCTTCTTCTTCTTCTCCTCCATCTTCTGTGGTGATGTTGGCACTTTAGGATTGGTTATTACTAAAAGTGCACTGGTTAATAAGGGTAAAAGGTATTGGGGAAAAATGATAAATATTGTATACGTAACTTTGAGTATAAAGATAGGTGACCGCCCCGGGGGGCTCGGAGTGTGCTCATGGCTGGCTGCTGAGCAGACCTCTGTCGGGCCGAGAGAAAATCTTTTAGATAAACAATTAATAAACACTGAGACCGAGAAAAGATCTGAAGCCTCTTCTTGTCCTTTGAAGCGCGGGCTTCTCAAGACCACCCCAGGCCTTTCCAGGCTATCTAAACAGCCGGGAATCCGACAAGTGGCGTCCCCGGGTGGGCTACCCCCCACCAAAACCTTTCGGGGGGGGAGCAGCCTTGAAGCCCTGAAAAGCTGAAGAGCCAAGAGGGCAGCTCCGACCTAGGACGAGCTCCCAGGAGAGCACTGATAACTCCTGAGGAGAGAAGTCTGAAGAAAGAAAAAAAAAAAAAAAAAGAAAAGAAGAAAAAAAAAACGGCCAGGAGAGTCTGCAAAAAACAGCAGTCACTGAGAATTCCATCTCTCAGCTTCTGCCGAAGACAATTCGTAGCAGAGCAGCCCGGACAGGAACCAGAAAGGCGCCTCTGGATCATCTCTTGTGACCTGCTGGATGGAGATCTAGAGCCTCCGGACCGCTCTGACGACAGATTTGGTGAGAAGGTCAAAAACAAGAACATGGGGGGCACACTCTCCCAGGAACAACGGGAAATTTTGTCCGCCTTACAAGGCGTGACTCAAGCATACACAGAAGGGATCCCAAAGAGAGAATTAAAACAGGGCAAGGCTCAACTACCCACTTGCAGAAACATGCCTGCTATTCGAAGTGGGGTTTTGGCAAGAAATTAACAGACATTTATATCTCTTAGCAACAAAAAAAGACGAGACAGCGTTAAAGCTGCTCTCGCCAGCAAGAATTATCCTAGAAGGCATTTCAGTGCAGTCGAAACGCCAGGAAAAGCAGCGAAAGGCTGCGGCACTCTCAGAAGGAGGGGGGGAGCAAGGCTCCGGGAAAAAATTAGCTCTGGCCTCAAGAAGCCAGGGGGAAAGGGCTCTCGAGAAAAGAGAGCAGGAAATAATATTAAAACCCCCAGTCCCAAAACCCAGAAACCCCAGGAAACTCCTAAAGCATCCTGAAACTCCAGAGAGCACAGGGGATTCAGGATCGGAAGGGGGGAGGCAGGGGGGAGAGAAGGGATCGGGGGGGGGCGTTTTCTCGCGGCGGCGCGCCAGCGGCAGAACAAGGCGGCCAGGCTGCGGCGGTGCAGGCGGGGAGCGCGGGTGAAGAGATAACAGGAGACACGTGTTCAGGTGCGGCTTTGGTCAGTGCAGCGCCGGGGACGGCGGCCATCCCGGCTGGCAGGGTAGCAGAGACGCGCGCGGCGGGCAAAACTAGCAAGAACCCAGGGGGGAAGTCACATACCAGCGCGGGGGCGTCAGGCACGGGCGGCGAAATGGGGGAAACTGCGCAGCCCCAAAGGGCCACCGTAACGAGATGCAGGAGGCGCGCGGTTGTGACGTCAGAACCGGTGCGGAGGTCGGCTCGGATCGCGGAGCGGGCCCGGAAGCCGGCGGGAGGCGGGCTGCACACACCGGTGGGGGGAGGAGTGGACACAGCGTCAGAGGAGGAGGAGATAGAGTCAGGGACAGACTGAGGGGAGGAGACCTCAGAGGTGGAACAAGGGGGAGAGAGTGACGTCAGCTCGGGAGAGACAGGGAGCGCCTCGGAGAGCACGCATGCACAGAGAGTAGAACGCAGGCGGGGGCGGGCCAGACCCCCTGTGACGTCTCGGGCGAGGAGGGGCCATGCTCGGGATTCTACATCCTGGGGCTCCACACCCTCTCCAGACTTGGTACCTTTGGCTGAAACCCTCGGAGTCCAAGACTCATCCCTTCAAGGGAGACGTTCTGGTGTTCAAGCTCCATTTCCAGCTGAATTAAAAGCCAAGCAAACACGGTCTCAAATGAGGTCACTGGCACGGCACTCGGCCGGAAGAGGAGCAGTCGAGCTCACTCCGTCATCCGAGCCAGGGAGGCCGGTGACAGCGCCACCTAGTGGCAGGAGGACAGAAGTGCACGACATGCCGGATCGGTTCGGCGGAGCCACAGCGCCATCTCGTGGCAAAACTGCAACAATGCAGCAATTTTTTCCAACATTATATAAAAAGAAAAGCATTTTAAAGAAGACAATGTCAACACAACAAAGGGATTATCCATCGACTTCGGGATTTCATGAAGATGATGAAAGCTCAGATGAAGAACAGCTACAAGGAGAAGATGTCATAAGGATCACAGCATCGGAAGGGGTTCCTACATGGATGCTGTCAGCAGCAGAAGCAGCAAAAAGCTTCTTGCATTCAGTTGACACAGCAAAAGTGAAATATCAACAGGATCGAGTTTCCTTTTCGGATTTGGGAGCGAGGCCAAAAACCTCAAGGTGAGAAATGAGACGCGATGAATCACCGATGACATCCACAACACCATTATTCATGCAAATCCCAATGGAACCTCAAGAAGAGGAATTTCAAGAGCCGGTGAAGACGATGGATTGGAAGCGAATTAGAAAAGCATTGGCAAAGGAAAAGCATTTATTTCCGGGATCAGGAGATCTGACAATGCCAGTGACATGTGATGCCCAGGGGCAGAATCCAAGGTGGGAAAGGATGGGTCATGAGATACTCAAAGACTTAGGGAAGGCGGCTCAAACTTTTGGGCTGAATTCACAATACTTGAAACAGCTACTAAGAGGGACATTCACTACATCTGATCTCACGCCATATGATATTTGAAGTATTGTGGCAATGATTCTCACTGACACGCAAAGTCTTGTCTGGGAAAAAAGGTGGAGAAAATATCTTGCTGAATTACGGAATAGATATCAAGGTGGACCAAACGCGAACCTCACAGAAGGGCAGTTAGCAGGAGATCCTCCAGATGACAACCCAGGGGAACAAGCAGCGCGGCTTCCACAAAGAGTGTTAAGCGACATCAAGGAAGCAGCGCGAATGGCAAACATGCAAATCCCACCAACAGGAGCTCCAGAAGTCCTGTTCTCTTGCATCAGGCAAGGTCCCACAGAGCCATTCATGTGGTTCATCAATCGACTCACGCAAGCCGTGGATCGACAGGTGACGATAGAAGAAGCGAAGAGGCCTCTCTTGGAGAGCTTAGCTTTCGGCAATGCCAACCCGGATTGTCAATGGGTGATTAGCACCATGCCAGGACGGCCATTCTTGGCAGAGATGGTGGAGGCATGCAGCAAGGTGGGGACACCTCAGCATGTCGCAGCGATCGTGAAGAACGAATTAAGAGAGGAATGGGAAAAACCGTTAAAGGGACATTCAGAAAGGCAAACAGAGGACAAGACACTGGAAAAGATGTTGGAAAAAATACTGCATCAACAGGATGAGAACATCAACAAAGTTCTTGTGATGATGCAGAAAAAGAACAATCCCTCAAGAGGACAGTGCTACAGATGTGGGAATTTTGGGCACATGAAAAGGAATTGTCCACGAACACATACGCCAGCGCCAGCACAGAAGGCGGAAAGGCCAATTTGCGCACGGTGCGGAAAGGGAAGACACTCTGTGAAAGAATGTTATTCCCAGACAGACGTGGACGGAAATCCGTTACCGCATCCGGGAAATGCAAAGCGCAGCGCGGGCCGGCGCACTCAGACACAAGTACTGGCGGTGTCACAAGAGCAGACAAGGCAACCATAAGTGAGCGACAAGCAGATGCCCTCAGCAAAACCCTCAGTCGATTCCACAGTAACCCAGACCTCCTCCCACCAGGGGCACAGTGAGCATTGGCAGCTTCAAAATTAGTATGCTTTTTAGATGAAAGTCATGCGGAGATACCAACGGGTATCCGTGGGGACTCATACAAGAAACAAGATTTCTTGATAATTGGACAAGATAAGTGCAATATTCTTGGACTCATTCTTTATCCAACAGTTGTCTCAGCGGACAAAAATACAGAGTTAACAGTTTTGGCAAAAGCGCTTCGTCCACCATTGACCGTACCAGAAAATACTGTGGTTGCGAGAGGCTTCGCATTGCCGCCACACGCAGTTGGAGAGGTCATGTCAATCTTCGACGAAGAAGGTTTCCCTATGAAAGAACATGTTGAAGTACATGCAACATGGGTGAAGCACATAGGTCGAGACCGACCCACGCTCACATGCCAATTGACATGTGGGAACGGAACAATAGCGATCAGAGGTATGCTCGACACAGGGGCGGATGTAACGGTAATATCGTACATCTTTTGGCCACGCAGTTGGAGCTTGGTCGCGCCATTGGGTTCTCTTTTAGGCATAGGGGAAGCATCTCTGTGTCTGCAAAGTGAGAATTCTGTCATTGTCACGGGACCAGGAGACAAGACGGCGATCATTCGTCCTTTTATCGTCCAAAAGCCGATCACAGTCTGGGGTCGGGACCTTTTGGCACAATGGGGCGCGAAGATCGAAGTGGATTTTTAGTAGGGGTCACTGCAGCACTCACCACACTGAAGCTGACATGGAAAACAGATGATCCAGTTTGGGTGGATCAGTGGCCCCTTGAGCGGAAAAAGTTGAGTGCTTTGAGAAACCTGGTCCAAGAACAATTGCAGGTGGGACACATCAAGCCAACAGACAGCCCTTGGAATTCTCCAGTGTTTGTCATCAAGAAAAAACTATCGGGCAAATGGAGGTTGTTACACGATCTCAGGAAGATCAACGAAGTCATAGAAGACATGGGACCGCTTCAGTTGGGACTTCCATCTGTCTCAATGATTCCCAGAGATTGGCAGCTTGTGGTCATTGACCTCAAGGATTGTTTTTTCAGTATTCCACTCCATCCGGATGACGCTCCGAGATTTGCCTTTTCAGTTCCGAGTATCAACAAGGAAACGCCTCTGCAGTGGTACCATTGGGTCGTTCTTCCACAAGGTTTAAAAAATTCTCCGACGATCTGTCAATGGTACGTGGCACGAGCTTTGGCACCAGCGCGGAAGAATTTTCCGAAGGTAAAGATCATTCATTACATGGATGATTTGCTCATTGCAGCATCAACACAACAGGAGCTGCAAGAAGCTCGTGACTGTGTGATCGCAGAGGTGCAAAAGGCAGGTCTAGAAATCAGCATTTCAAAAATTCAAGAGGTTGCACCTTGGAAATATCTAGGGTGGAAAATTTCAGAGAGAACAATAAAACCTCAAAAAATGGAGATCAGCACCAAGATCACCAATCTGCACGATTTGCAACAGCTTCTGGGAGAAATCAACTGGATGAGGCCGGTTTTGGGAATCACAAACAGCGACATCCCAGCGTTGCTCGATCTTTTGAGAGGAGACACAGACATTCGGTCTCCCAGGACACTCACGCAAGAAGCGAAGAAGTTGCAGACGCGATACAGAAAAGGCAGGCACATCAATTTGTTCCAACGTTGCCTTTTCAGTTGGCAGTGCTGGGGAAGAAAACACAGTTCCATGGTTTGATCTTCCAATGGGACGAGTCGCAAAAGGACTCTTTGATAATCATAGAGTGGATTTTCCTACCACACAGGCCCGCAAAAACAATTCTTACAGATTTGGAGATGGCAGCACAGATCATCATAAAAGCGAGAACAAGGTTGCTGACGATGGCAGGAAGAGAATTCTCAACCATCAGGTTACCCTTGAAACAAGACTATTTCGAGTGGGCGATGCAACAATCAAAAGACCTGTTAATCACATTGTTGGCGTTCCCAGGAACTTGCACAATCCACTTTCCGCAACACAAAATACTGCAATCGCAAATATGTTATAAAACAAAACTAAGGATAAGTGAAGAACCTTTGGACGGGATCACAGTGTTCACGGATGGCTCAGGGAAGACACACAAGTCAGTGATCACGTGGAGAGACTCAACGACAGGGGATTGGGAATCTGACGTGAGGAAGGTTCAGGGCTCTCCACAAATTGTGGAGTTGGCAGCTGTTGTCCGAGCATTTCAGTTGTTCAAACAACCTCTCAATCTGGTGACAGACTCCGCATATGTTGCAGGTGTGGTCAAGAGATTGGAAGGTTCGCTCTTGAAAGAAGTCAGTAATGGGGTTTTATACTCCTATCTGACGAGCTTGAAGGCATTGCTAGAGGGCAGGGAAAGAGAGTATTTTATCACACACATTAGAGCGCACAAGACACTTCCGGGATTTTTAGCGGAGGGAAATGCTCGAGCGGACAGGTTGACAATGCCCATTTCGCAAACACTGCCGGACATTTTTGAGCAAGCAAGGTTAAGTCATGCGTTCTTTCATCAGAATGCGCAAGCGCTGATGGAGTCCTTTCGTCTCACAAAGAGTCAGGCGAGGGAGATCATTAGTGCTTGCCCAAACTGGCAGTTTGTGCAGCCACCTTCTTCCACCGGTGCTATCAATCCGCGGGGGCTGCAAAGTCTTCAGTTGTGGCAAGCTGATGTCACGAAATATCCATCTTTTGGGAGGCTCAAAAATGTTCATGTTTCTGTAGATACATTCTCAGGTGCAGTCTTTGCCTCAGCACATGCAGGGGAAACAGCGGACCATGCTTGCCGACATTTTCTGCAAGCATTTGCAGCATTAGGTGTGCCTCAGGAGATAAAAACAGATAATGGTCCAACGTATACAGGCAGGGTGCTTGACAAATTCCTGAAAAAATGGGGTGTCAGACACACGTTCGGTATTCCACATTCACCCACAGGTCAAGCAATCATTGAAAGAACACATCACACCCTGAAATCCCTTCTGGACAGACAGAGAAGGGGTGAACCAGAGGCAACACCTCACATGAAATTAAATAAGGCACTGTATGTGTTGAATTTCTTAAATAGCTCATCCTCGGAACCTAATCCACCAATCGTGAGACACTTTCTAAATAGCACACAGGCAAAGCTAAGGGAAAACCCTTTGGTTTTGATCAGGAACCCAGAGACAGGACAAATAGAGGGTCCTTTCAGACTAATCACTTGGGGCAAGGGTTTTGCTTGTATCTCCACAGATCGAGGTCTAAAGTGGGTGTCGGCGCGGCGCGTGAAGCCATTCCGGACGCGAGAACCCGAGAACGCTGATCCGAGAAACAAAGAGACGAGTACTCAGACAGAAGTCGAGACTCAGGCCGGAAAGAGCGATCCCGAAGAAAAATAAAAAGAAACTAAAGACTCTGGGGGGTTTTCTCTTTGGGGTCTTGAATATTTCTGTATAAGAACGAAAGACTCTGGGGGGTTTTCTCCTTGGGGTCTTGAATTGCAATAGGCAATGGGGTAAATTTACCTATTACAGGGAAAACTGACAAAGGATCATATATTGATCAGCTGGCAGATTTCTTTGACATTTCTCCTATTTGGAGAAGAATTTTAAGGGTAGGGTTTTACGTTTTAATAGTCCTACTAGTCCTCATGATTGTCGTCCCGTGCATTTTTGTATGTCTGAAGCGCGCCATGAATCGGGTGATAAAAGAGGTTTTCTTGGTGCAAACAGAAGGGGGAGATGTGGGATCTCAGGGTCTGAGTCCTGAGATGCCGGGCCTCCGAGACCACCCTTGGGGGGCCCGGGAGTCCTGGAATGTTGCCAGAAGTGTCTGGTGGCAGGACTCAAACAGCCGAGAAATCCGGGCATCCCAGTTCATGTCCCCATGCATGTTTGCCATGTTCCAATCCATGTCTGTGTTCCGCCATGTCCCACATGGTCCTGTCTATGTCCATGTCCCCCCATGGCCCTACACATGTCATTCTCCCCCACATGTCCCCATGCACGGCTTAGTTCAACGCCTTAATTTCTACCCCAGTTTCAGGGCTTTGAAAGGAATGAACAGAAACCTTTTTGTTTCAAGGCAAAAAAAAACCCAAACAGTTTATATATCCCTGCTGGCAGAGCATCCATGTGCTTGGTGGGTGGGAAGAATCTTTTTTACAGGGGTTTCCACCCAACTGTCTCCAAAATTGAGGGTTTTGTCCCAGTCCCTCCCCATTTGGCTGTGGAAGATATCTGTGGGCCAGAGAAAATTAAAACAATGGATTTATGTTGGAGAAGACCTCCAAGACTATCCAGTGTTGTTAAGGGCAGCAGAAGATGCAAATAGTGATTTTTTTGGGGGGGTCAGGAGTGGACAAATCAGCTCTACAAAATGGATTTTAGATGTTGTTCTGTGGATGTGTGCAGGTACCCACAGGGAGCCAGGAGGATGTGGAGCCCCCCAGCCAGGTGTCTTCCCAACAGGAATCACCGGCACCACGGATCACCGGGGATCACTGGGGATCATCCAGGGTGGATCTCCCATAGGGGCTGGAGCTGGAGCAGCACACAAAGCTCTTCCTGCACTCAGGGCACTCACAGGGCTGCCCTTAGTGGTGGCTCCGTTGATGGTGGGTCACGGCTGAGCTATGCCGGAATCTCTTCCCACACTCGGGACACTCATAGGGCATCTCCCTGGTGTGGATGCGCCGGTGGCTGGTGAGGTGGGTGTTGCGCTTGAAGCCCTTCCCGCAGTCGGGGCAGCGGAAGGGCCTCTCGTCTGTGTGAGTGCGCTGGTGCAGTAGGAGATGAGAGCTGGTCTTAAACGCCTTCGAACATTGATCACACTCGTAGGGCCTCGCCCCCAGCCTCTCTCCGGTGTTAATGCGGCGGTGCCTGATGAGGGTGGAGTTGTCCTTGAAGCCCTTCCTGCAGTCAGGGCAGCGGAAGGGGCTCTCGTCTGAGTGAATCGGCTGGTGCCAGAGGAGATGAGAACTGGTCAGAAACCTCTTCCTGCATTTATCACACTCGTAGGGTCTGTCTCCAGTGTGGATCCACTGGTGGTAGTTCAGGTTGCAGCGCTTGCTGAAGTTCTTCCCACGCTCTCCACACTTGAAGGGCTTCTCCCCGGTGTGGCTCCTCTGGTGGACAGTCAGGTGGGAGCTCATCCGGAAGCTCTTCCCACACTCGGGACACTTGTATGGCCGCACCTCTGTGTGGATTGGATGAGGAGGTTGCATCTCTTACTAAAGCTCTTCCCACATTCTGAGCACTTGTGGGGCTTCTCCCCATTGTGGCTCGTCTGGTGGACAGTCAGGTGGAAGCTCCTCCCAATCTGTGTCTGCAGCCTCTCCTTATGCCTGATCTCCGGGGCTTTTCCTCCCCGTTGGGTTCCTGTGCTGTGGAGCTGTTCAAAACAGCCTCTTCCATGATGTTCTGCTGTGAGGATTTGTCCTCCCTGGTCTCCATCCTCACCTCGTGGTCTGGGGGAGGAAGGACAAGGAGAGGATGGGATTTGCCTCCGTGCCACAGGGAAGGACAAGGAGATCCCCCCAGTGCGTCCCCAGCAGGGCGGCTTTGGCAGCAGGGTTGTCCTGCAGCCAGGGGCCGTGCTGGGGTGGGAGATGGAGCAGGAGAGAGGGGGAAAGGGGCACTGACTTCCTCCTCACCTTCCTGGGGTTCCCGGGCCATCTTCCTCACAGCCTCCTCCTCCTCCTCCTGCATCAGGCCAAGGTTTGGGAATGAGAAATCCTGGTTTGGGGGGAAATCAAGGTGTGAGAGCTGGGGATTCCTCCTGCCCAAGCCCATCTCTAGAAGTCACAGGAGCAGGGATTGAACTGAGAGAGGCTGGGATGGGCAGCATGAGGCTCTCAGCTGCTCCCATCTGATGGGGGTGAGGGGAATCAAATGCGGGGAAAAGGAGAGACAAACTGGGAAAATTGTGGGCTGTAAATCCACACTTGGGCTTGGTGGGGACCCTGGGTAGGAAATTCCATCCCTTTGGGCTGATGCCTGAAATGTAAGCTGGAAATAAGTAAATAATAAATAATAAATAATAAATAAAATAAATAATAAATATAAATAATAAATAATAAATAATAAATAATAAATATAAAAATAAAATCCCCCCAGAGCAGTGTTTTTAGATGTCACGTGCTGTGTTATATTCATACAGTAGGTGTTGCTCAGTGTCACTGTGTCACTACATCATCACCTACCTGCCAGAACTCATTTACATGGTATGAGCTCATGGTCATTAGATAGTTCTACTGCACTGCACTTGCACTTTCCTAATTTGGGGTCTGTGAGGAGTCTGTGATTGTCCTGGTTTTGCAGGGGGGGCATTTTAGGGAAGGCTTCCATGGCTTTCTTCACATCTGAAGTTTTTAACTTTGTCTTTGGAGCATGTGCAGTTATTGTGTTTCTTGGTGTGTCTGGTACTAACTGGCCTTAATTCTTTGTTTTGTGGCTCATTGGCTTTGCACAATTTCTCATTAGTACTATCCTTATCTGTCGCTGAAGCTCTCCACCTGGTGAGGTTTTTTTCTTCTTTTTTCTGTCTATTGAGCATTAAGCAACTAGTTAACCATATACAAGCCATTGCATTGTAGAAAGTTATTTATATCAGGTTATATAGGCACAAAAAATGTATGATTCAGGTTATCTAGGTATATTTATGTAGATATATAAAAAGTAATGATTTAGGTTCTATTGATATCAGGTTATACAGATCTATCAGGTTATACTGATATCTTATAACTCAAGCTATATCATCACTTTGTAACTTTGATCCAAGTTCTGTCGGCATCAGGGCTCTTCCCAAAGGCCTGGAGGTGTTGGAGCAGGGACTGCAGAGACGGGTGAGGGATCCCAGGAGTGAGATTTTGGGAATGAGATCCATGGGGATGGGAATGTCCTGGGGAAGGGTCACACCTGAGCCAGGTGTGCAGGGCAGGACCTTGCCCTGTTCCCAAGCACTGTCCCAGCTGCAGGATCTGCTTCCCATCAGCCTCTTTCTCCTGCAGCCCCAGGCCCCGTTTGGTGCTGAACAAAGGGGCTGGGCCGGGGTCATCCCCTGGTGGGGGCTGTGCACTCCCTGGGCCCCCTCCCCAAATTCCCTCTGGGGGGAGCAGGAGCTGGGGCAGGAGCCCTGTGGGGAGGGACAAGGGGGTGGCACCAGGATGGGAGGGTCACACACGGCCCAGGGGGATCCCTCCTCACTCCCAGGGTGCCAGGAAGACAAACCCCTACATGGAGCCCCTGTCCCCCAGCAGCACCTTGTGGGCAGGGTCTGGTGGCAGCTCTGGGGGTTCACAACTGCCCCAAAACCCCCTCCCAGCCCCACAGCCACTCCCAGCCCCCTCAAACCACACCACAGATCTCTGCTCACTCCCCAAACCACTCCATGCAACAGAAATGGCCCTGAGATCCATCAAAACTCTTTTCCACCCCTCCAAAGACCTACACAAATTCTCTCCAAGATGCACAGCCCTTCCAGAACTCCCAAAACTCCCCCACAGACCCCTCAAAAGCCCCGTACACCCTCCCAGCACCAAAAATGCCCCTAAGAGAACACAAAACCCCCTTTCAGTCTTCTCAGCATTCCCTAATCCCCCTCCCATCTCCACATGGCACTGACCAGGGGAGGTCTGTGGACAGCAACATCCACAGCTGGGAGCAGCTCAGACACTTCACCACCATTTTAGGCACTTCCATCCCTTTGGGCTCTTCCCAGAGGCCTGCAGATGTTGGGGAGGGGACTGCAGGGAGGGATGAGGGATGCCAAGAGTGGGATTTTGGCAATGAGACCCAGGGGGAAATGGGAATGTCCGGGGGAAGGGTCACACCTGAGCCGGGGTGTGCAGGGCGGGACCTTGCCCTTTTCCCCAAGCACTGTCCCAGTGCAGGATCTGTTTCCCCATCAGCCTCTTTCCCCTGCAGCCCCAGGCCCCGTTTGGTGCTGAAAAAAGGGGGCGGGGGCCCGGGGTCATCCCCTGGTGGGGGCTGTGCACCCCCTGGGCCCCCCCCCCAAATTTCCCCTCGGGGGGGAGCAGGAGGGGGGCAGGACCCCGTGGGGAGGGACAAGGGGGTGGCCCAGGATGGGAGGGTCACAAAAGGCCCGGGGGGATCCCCCCTCATCCCGGGGTGCCAGGAAGAAAAACCCCCTTTCATGGAGCCCCTGTCCCCCAGCAGACCTTGTGGGCAGGGTTGGTGGCAGCTCTGGGGGTTCACAACTGCCCCAAAACCCCCCCCCAGCCCCACAGCCCCCCCCCCCCCCCCCAAACCACACCCCAGATCTCTGCTCAAATCCCCAAACCCCTCCCTGCAACAGAAAAGGCCCTGAGATCCA